>NW_026867487.1:5013655-5136515 GCF_020745735.1 Hemiscyllium ocellatum
TCACTCTCTCTGTCTCTCACACTCTCATTTTCTTCCCAACAAGAGAATCAGCGGGTCATTTTGAACTCATTTATTGGAAGTCTTTGAGATCATTACAAGCACGGTGGATAACAGGGAACCGGTGAATGCGGTGTAGCTGGATTTCCAGAAGGCATTTGGCAAGGTACCACACAAAAGGCTGCTACATCCGATAAAAGTGCACAGCATTATGGATAACATAGTAGCATGGATAGAAGATTGGTTAACTAACAGAAAGCAGAGAGTGGGGAATAAATGGTTCACGTCAGTCGCTTGTAGTATGCTTCAGAGATCAGTATTGGGGCCATAATCGTTTGCAATTTGCATAAATGATTTAGAGTTGGGGACCAGGGGTAACGTCTCAAAGTTGGCAGATGACACAGAAGCGAATGATATTGCAAAATGTGCAGAGGACACTGAAAGTCTGCTGAAGGACGTAGATTGGTTAAGTGAGTGGACTGGGTCTGGCAGATGGAGTACAATGTTGGTAAAAGTAGGTCATCTATTTTGGTCCGAGTGGCAGATGGCTGACTCCTGCTGCTATTATTCCTGCACTTCATTTGCTGCTTGGGAACTCTACACGGACTCAATATCGAGTTCAACCATTTCAGGGCATGAGGCTCCTTCTGTCATGTCCTTCACCTAACCCACTCATTGCCAGGCCTTGTCATAGGAGTGGCTCAGTGGTTAGCACTGCTGCCTCACAGTACCAGGGTCCCAGGTTCGATTCCAGCCTCGGGCGACTGTCTGTGTGGAGTTTGCACATTCTCCCCGTGACTGTGTGGGTCTCCTCCGGGTGCTCCGGTTTCCTGCCACAGTCACAAAGATGTGCAGGTCAGGTGAATTGGCCATATTAAATTGCCCATAGCATTAGGTGCATTACTCAGGGGGAAATGGTGGGTCGGTGTGGACTCGTTGGGACGAAGAGTCTGTTTCCACACTGTAGGGAATCTAATCTAATCACATGGTCTGCAGTTAGACACAACCCATTGTTCACTAATAGTCCTCATGAGCAACCATTGATTCTCTGAGACTATTCCCACCTATAATTTACTCCTTACCCCCTTCCCTGTACCCTACCTTCTGCAAAAAAAAGCTGTAACCCAAAACATTAACTCTGATTTCTGTACACAGATGCTGCCAGACCAGCTGAGCTTTTCCAGTAATGTCTGTTCTTGATTCTGATTTACAGCATCTGCAGTTCTTTCAGTTCTTACCATCTCTCTCTCTGTGTCTTTCTGTGTCTTTCTCCCTATCTGTCTCTCTCCCTTTCTGTCTCCTTTCTCACGCTCTCTTTTTTTTCCCTCTCCCTCACTGCTCTGTCTCTCACTCTGTCTCTCTTTCTCTATCTTTACCTCTCACTTGCTGTCTCCTTTCCCCTCTCTCTCTCTCTCTCTCTCTCTGTGTGTCTCTCTCTACCTGTCCTTGTCTCTCTCTGTTTCTCCACCTCTCTCTCTGACTGTATCTCGCTCTTTCTGACACTTTGTCTGTCTGTGTTTTTCTCTCTCTCTCTTGCTGTCTCCTTCACACTCTCTCTCTGTGCTTCCCTCGCTCTCTGCTTCCCTCTCTTTCTACCTCTCCCTGTTCCTCCCCTTTCTCTGTGTCTCCCTACCTCTCTCTCTGTTTTAGCACTCTGTATGTCTCTCACTGTCTCTCGTTCTCCACCTTTACCTCTCTTTGTTGCTGTCTCCTTCAGTCTCTCTCTTGGCTCTTTCCTTCTCTCTCTATCTTTCAATGGAACAATATCGCTCACTGTATTTCATTCCCAGCCTCATCCTCGAACTGTTCCAGTGCCAAATCCATTCGCACTCCAATCATTTTGAGGTGAGGGTGGTTGAGGAGTTCTGCACTTTGGCAGGAAGAATAGAGAAACGGGATATTATTTCAAAGCTGACAGACTGTGAAGGTTGCCAGACAGGACAACTTCGAGGAGTACATAAATCACAAAATCTGAGTGTCTAAGTTCAGTGAGGAATTGGGAATGCAAATGGTCTTTTGTTGCTGAGAAATGGTGTATAAATTTAGGGAGAGATTTTGCTAGAAATGTGCAAGTTACATGTCAGACCACAGCCAGCATACGCAAACAGTTTTTGGGGTGGGTCCTGTATCCGAAGAAACTGTTTTGTGGTGCTGTATCTGAGGAAGTAGATTCTGATGTCAGAAGCAATCCGAAGAAGGTTCACTTGCTGATCCCAGAGGTGTGGCGTTACCGAGTAATCTGTAGAGGACAGGTCCGTACTCTTTGGGATTTACAAGAATGAGGGGGGCACATGAAGGGTAGCATCTGACGGATGGGCGGAGTCCTCAGCGGGAGGTCCCGGGGTCGGAGAGCGGGCCCAGAGCAAGATGACAGCAAGGGTGATAAGGTCGAAGATAAGTTCCACCATCTCCAGGACAGACATGACAGAGGAGCCAAGCCAGAGACTCCATTGGCTTCCCAAGTTGGCAAGCATGACCGCCACCTACAGGGGTAGGAGGTAAAGGCAAGACGGGATGTTAATTGTGACTCCCACCAAAGGGAAGCGCCCAATGCTTCCTCCATCTCTCCTCCTCATCAGCCCCATGCTTCAGAACTCTCCCGCCTGTCCCTTACAGCTCTAGAACTTGCGAAAGTGGAACTTGATTACTTCGACGTTGCCAGATTGGCATTTTTAAGATTTCAATGTTTCATAAGCCACCTCGGCCACCTCTTGACGTACACTTCCCTGCCCGTCTGGGCAGACCCCCTCCACTCGATGCCCCTACTTCCCGGGTAGAGAGCACAAGGTGACCCCGCGAAACCGATGGGAGCAAGAGAAACTCACAGGCAGTGCTGCGGTCTCCCTCATCGATTTGTAGTTCAGCTCACAGAAGAAGAGGTTCAGTTTGGCTAGTTCCTTCCTGCTCCAGAGGGAGAAAGAGACAGGGTGAATAGATGGTGGGCTTGGAGAGGGGGCGACAGATGGAAAGACAGACAGAAAGAGAGAGAGAGAGAGAGAGGTATTCAAATTGAAACAGAGAGACAGACAGTGAGAGAAATCGCCAGAGAGAAGAACAGAGAGGGAGTTTCAACATTACTGACCTGTTGGAGGTGGCAGAACGGTGTTGATTCTGGAAGATAGGATTCATCCAGCTCTAGGGATTGGATAGAGAATGCAACATTATCGACAGAGAGTGTGTGAACGAGACAGAGAGAGGGAGTATCTGTGAGAGAGTATATGACAGAGTGAAGTTTGCGTGAGAGAGAGGGAGAGTGTGTGTGTACGCGTGCGTGTGTGTGTGTGTGTGTGTGAGAGAGAGAGAGACAGAGAAAGACTGCGTGTGTCTCTAAATACAGGTGGGTTTTTAGTTGATTTAATTTCATTGGACTTACCCATGAATTTTTTGATGGCCAGTTTGTATATCCAGCTGTCATTTGATATTCAGTTTGTCTGAAAATATCACCAAGAATTAGATTAAATATAATCCCTCCGTACTGATTGTCCGACAGCACCTGCTCCCTCAGTGCTTACCCTCAAACAGTGCCTGCTTCCTCAGCACTGACCCTCTGACAGTGCCCGCTTCCACGGCGCTGACCCTCCGACAATGCCCGCTTCCTCAGTGCTGACTTTCCAACAGTGCCTGCTCTGTCAGCGCTGAAACTTCCAACAGTGCCTGCTCCCTCAGCGCTGACCGTTTGATAGTGCCTGCCCTCTCCACATTCTGGTTGAGGCCTGGTTCTGAGTTTGCTTTTATACTCACTTGCATGGTTTCTGACAGATTTTGAAACAACCGAGGACGTCGTCTGTGAATTCTTTTGCCAGCCGGTAATAGCAGTGCCCTGGTAGTGAGAGAGACAGAGCGAGGTGAGCAGGAAGTTCTTTGACCAATTCCTGCCTCAGCCTGAGCACAGGCCCATAACTGTAACCAAGTTCCCTCTAACCCTGAGCAACAGCTACAAAATCTTGGCCAATTTCCTTCCCTGCACAGCAACAGGCCCAAAGCTTTGGCCAGCTTCCCTTCCATCCTTCACAACAGGCCTAAGACTATGGCTAAATCTCCTTAGCAATAGGCCCCAACCTTGCCTAGCTTCCATCCCACCCTTACAACAGGCCCAAAGCCTTGGTAAATTTCTCTCTCTCCTTAGCAAAAGACCCCAAACCCTCATCAACTCTTAACTCATTCTTAGCGACAGATCTAAAATCGTGGCTGTTTTCCACTTATCCTTCCACTTAGGAATATTCTGACCAACCCCTATCGCATCCTTGTCAATGGTCCCAAACCATGATCAGTTACCCTCAACCCTTAGCCACAGGCCTCGGGCCCTGACTAACTCCTGACCCATCCTTATCCTTAAGTCCTAAACCCTGTCCACATACTGTCTTATCCTTAGCAACTGGTCCAAATTCTGTGACCAAATCCCAGCTTACCCTTAGCTTGGGCCCAAAATCCTTTCAATTACCTTTTCTCCTTCGGAACAGGCCCCAAACCCTGTCCAAATCCCACCTTATCCTCAACAGCAGGCCTCGAAATCCTGACCAAGACACATCTCCTCCTTAGCAACAGGTCATAATGGGCTGTAGCTCGTTTTAGGATATGTGACTAACTGTGGATGCAATACAGGCCTATCACAACAGGCCTCACTTACCCCAAGCGGTGTGTTTGTTGTAATTGCAGTACTCTGCTCCTGAGGGCAGCGGGTAGTAATAGTAGGCACAGCCGCAGCGGGACACCATGGTGAGCTGGAAGCAGGAACGGACGCAAGTCTTTTGGAAGAGCAAGTGGGTGGAAAAGAGAGGAACAATCAGAACCTTAGTGGAAAGGTGTGTTGGGAAAGGCTTGGACTGCATTGTTGAGAGCAGCAACAGAAGGACCAGGAAACTGGGTAACAGGCCAGAGAACCTGAAGCCAGAAATGTGAAGCTTAGCAACTAGCCCAAGAGCCTGAGGCCTAGGGATGCCATCTTCACCAATAGGCTCTGGAGGCTGAGGCCTAACAACATGAACCTTAGCAATCGGCCTGGGAGCCTGAGGCCTAGGGAGTGCAACCTTAGCAAGAGGCTGGGAACCCTGAGGCCAATGGAAGCCAGCATCAGGAAATGGCGCAGGAGCCTGAGGCCTAAGGAGGCCAATTTTTGCCATAGGCCCTGGAGATGAGGCTAAAGAGCATGCACCTTAGCAATAGGCCCAGGAGTCTGTGGCTGAGCAATACCAACTTCTGAAAAAGGTGAAAAAGCCTCAGGCCTGGAGGCTTCGAGAAGGATTGAGCACATTATCATTAACCTGTTCCCCAACAATCACCAAATCTTCACAAGAGAGATGAGGCAGCAACACCATGGCTCAGTTACCTGCTGGGTGTAGTCAGATTTGTAGAGATTATGAACTTTCACGTCAGAGCCATTCTCTGTACAGTCACTGTATGGCTGTCCAAGGCGAGATACCACCTCCTGAAACAGGGAGGAGAGAAATAGATCAGAACCGGGCTTGAACAGAGATAGAAAGAGAGAGAAGATAGGGAGGCCGGAGGAGGTGACAGAGATAGGGAGGGGGTGTAGGGACCAGAGGTGGTGACAAAGATATGGAGGGATGTAGGGACTGGAGAAGGTTACAGAGACATGGAAAGGTGTAGGGGCTGGAGGGTGTTACAGAGATAGGGAGGTAGTGTAGGAGCTGGAGGAGGTGACAGAGAGAGGGAGGGGTGTAGGGTGCTGGAGGGGGTTACAGAGATAGGGATAGGGTGGAGGGGGTGACAGAGGGAAGGACAGAGAGAGAGAGAGAGGCAGTGGCTCTCAATGATGGAGGAGATGAGGGGCTCCCTCTCCCTCCCTGACCTTCCTCATGCTGATGGAAGTCTCCAGTCCTGGGCGAATGTCAAAGCCACCATCTTCCATGAAGGGGAAGCGACCCCGGGAGTGAACCATCATCCGGGCTCCAGCTGCCGTCGACAGAAAAGGAATGGAGTCATTCTGTTCAATCCTGAGCACAAGGGACAGACCTGGGCATCACAGAGAGGGGGGGGGGGGGGCGGTGCGGAGAGAGGGAGAGAAAGAGAGGGAGAGACAGAGAGAGAGAGCTTTAATCTATATCTGACCCCATGCTGTCCCTGTCCCTGGGAGTGTTTGATGGGGGACAGTGTAGGGGGAGCTTTACTCTCAAAGTTCACTCACCATGGTCTTTTCCAGCCTGCGAGGATTCCCATTGTGTGCTGCTATTAATTCCATTGAAGGTGTAACAGTTTCCATAAATTGGATGGTGAAAAGATGTGTCAAAACTGGAATTAGTCAGAGAGATGGAGAAATCAGTGACACTCCTCACTCTCCATCTCTGTCATTCTCTGTCTCTCAGTGACCCCGTCTCTATCCCTCTCGCTCCCTCTCCCTGTCCCACTCACTCTTGAATTACTCCCCCTCTCCCTCTGACTCTGTCCTTGCCCTCTCTCTCTCTCACTCCCTTTCTCCCTCCTTCCTCACCATCCTCTCTCACTCTCCTTCCCCTCTCCCTCATATCTCTGTGTCTCTCTGTCTTTCTCTCTCTCCCTCCCTCCTGGCTCCTTCACCTCCTCTCTCTCTCTCTCTCTCTCTCTCTCTCTCTTTCTTTCTCTCTCTCTCTCTCTCTCTCTCTCTCCTGTCCCTCACCTCTCTGTCTCTCGCTGTGTCTTTCTCTCTCTCGCTCTTCTCCCTCACCTCTCTCATTCTGTCTTTCTCTACCTCTTTCTCCCTCACTGCGCTCTCTCTCCCATCTCTCTCTCTCTCTCTCTGTGGTTCTGTGCCGCAGAAAGGGCACAGCACACAAGTGGAGACTGTTTAAGGAGCAGTTGTTGCGAGTGATGCATTAATGTGTTCATCTGAGACAGGCAAGAAGGGGTAAGATTAAGGAGCCTTGGATGACGAGAACAGAGGATCTTCTCATCGAAAGGGAGAAGGCAGCTTATGTAAGGTGGAGGGAGCAAGGATCTAGCTCAGCTTTGGAGGATAACAGGCTTGCTAGAAAGGAGATCAGAAATGGACTGAGGAGAGCCAGGAGGGGGCACAAGAAAGGCTTGGCAGGAAGGACTCGGGAGAACTCAAAGGCATTTTACTCATACGTGAAGAATAAGAGAATGGTCAGGGAAAAAGTAGGGCCGATCAGGGATAGCATAGGGAACTTGTACGTGGAGTCTGAACGGATAGGGGAACCTCTGAATGAGTTTTTTGCCTCTGTCTTTACTAAGGAAATGGGCCTTGTTGAAAATGAGAACTTTGAGGAGCTGGAATATGGGCTTGAACAGATCAAGATTGGTGAAGTTGACGTGTTGGAAATTTAGGCAAACATTAAGATTGATAAGTTCCCAGGGCCAGACCAGATTTATCCTAGGTTGCTCTGGGAAGTGAGAAAAAAGGTTGCTAAGCCGCTGGTGAAGATCTTTGCTTCCTCACTCTCCACAGGAGTCATTCTGGAGGATTGGAAGGAGGTGAATGGTGTTCCTCTTTTCAGGAAAGGTAATAGGGAAATCCCTGGTAATTACAGACCAGTTGGTCTTATGTCTGTGGTCAGCAAAGATTTGGAAAGTATTCTGAGGGATAGGATTAATGACTATTTGGAAAAGCATAGCATGATTAAAGGCAGTCAGCATGGTTTTGTGAGGGGCAGGTCATGCCTAACTAATCTTATTGAGTTCTTTGAGGAGGTGACAAGACAAGTCAACAAAGGTTGAGCAGTAGATGTGGTGTATATGGACTTCAGCAAGGCATTTGATGAGGTGCCCCATGGTAAACTCATTCATAAAGTCAGGAGGTATGGGATACAGGGAGAACTTGGCGATCTGGATTCAGAATTGGCTGGCTGACAGAAAGCAGAAAGTGGTTGCAGATGGAAAGTATTCTGCCTGGAGGTCAGTGTTGAGTGGTGTCCCACAGGGCTTTGTTTTTGGGCCTCTGCAGTTTGTGGTTTTTATAAATGACTTGGATGAGGAGATTGAGGAGGGGGTTAGTAAAGTTGAGGATGACACAAAGGTTGGAGGTGCTGTTGAAAGTATTGAGAGCTATTGCAGGCTGCAGCATGACGTAGACAGGATGCAGAGCTGAGCTAAGAAATGACAGATGGAGTTCAAACTAGGTAAATGCGAAGTGATGCAATTTGGAATGTCGAACTTGAATTCTGAATATAGGATTAAAGACAGGATCCTTGGCAGTGTGGAGGAACGGAGGGATCTTGGTGTTCAAGTACATAGATCCCTCAAAGTTGCCAGCCAAGTGCATAGGTTTGTTCAGAAAGCATATGGTGTTTTGGCTTCATTAACAGGGGGATCTAGCTTAAGAGCTACAAGGTTTTGCTTTAGCTCTACAACTCCCTGGTGAGACCACATTTGGAATATTGTGTCCATTTCTGGTCGCCCTACTATAGGAAAGATACAGAGGCTTTGGAGAGGGTGCAAAGAAGGTTTACCAGGATGCTGCCTGGACTGGAGGGCTTATCTTATGAATAGAGGTTGCCTAAGCTTGGACTTTTCTCTCTGGAGAGAAGGAAGAAGAGAGGTGACCTGATCGAGGTATTCAAGGTAATAAGAGGCATGGATAGAGTCAATAGGCAGAGATTTTTCCCCAGGGCAGGATTGACTCGGCTGAGGGGTCAAAGTTTTAAGATATTAGGAGGAAGGTAAGGAGGAGATGTCAGAGGTAGGTTGTTTACGCAGAGAGTTGTGAATGCATGGAATGCGTTGCCAGCGATGATGGTGGAAGCAGAGTTATTAGGGACATTTAAGTGCCTGCTGGACATGCACATGGACAGCAGTGAATTGAGGGGTGCGTAAGTAAGTTTTTTTTATTCTACATTAGGATTAATCCTTGGCACAACATACTTTTCTATGTTCTATGTTCTTTCTCTCTTGCTCTCCTCCCCCTCCCTCTATCCTGTCTCCCTCACCTCCCTCTCTGTCTCTCTGTCTCCCTCTCTCTCTGACCCTTTTTCTGTCTTTCCTGTCTCCCTCAACTTCTCTGTCTTTCTCTCCCTCTCTCTCCCTCCCTCCCTCTAACTTGTCTCCCTTACCACCTCTCTCCATCTTTCTCTCTCTCTCTCTCTGTCCCTTCCTTTTCTTTCTCCTGTCTCCCTCACCTCTCTCTCTTTGTCCCTTCTCTCTCTCCTATCTCCCTCACCTCTTTCGCTGTCTCTTCTCTCTCTCTCCTGTCTCCCTCACCTCTCTCTATGTCCCTTGTCTCTCTCTCTCTCTCTCCTGTCTCCCTCACCTCTGTCTCTCTGTCCCCTCTCTCTCTCTCTCTCTCCTGTTTCCCTCACCTCTGTCTCTCTGTCCCTTCTCTCTCTCCTGTTTCCTTCACCTCTCTCTCTGTCCCTTCTCTCTCTCCTGTCTCCCTCACCTCTCTCTCTGTCCCTTCTCTCTCTCCTGTCTCCCTCACCTCTCTCTCTGTCCTTTTTCTCTCTCCTGTCTCCCTCACATCTCTCTCTCTGTCCCTTCTCTCTTTCCTGTCTCTCTCATTTCTTTCTCTGTCTTTCTGTCTCTCTCTCTCTCTCCCTCACCTCTCCCGACAGGCGAAGCCGTTGAACCGACAATCCTGGACGAACTCTCGCGTCCTCGCCTCGTCCGAGGGTGCTGCTTCGCGGGAGATGCGTGCCATGAGGTTCACGTAGTGGAAGGTGTACCACTCCCTCAGGGCATCCACGCCGGATGAGTGCCAGTTGTAAAAGCAGTCTCCGCCAGTGGAATTGCACTGTGCATGGGGATCGGTGGGATGTATGGAGAGGGTGGGGGATGTGGGGGCGAGGTGGGGAAAGCGTTGGGGAGAGGGGTCAGAAAAGAGAATAGCTGAAAGCAATTGGGGGAATGTCTCACCCGCAGGTCTCCATGGTCTGGTGGAGGGCGCTGGAAGCCACTACTGTGCCGCCCCACCAGGTCGACCGGCAAAACAGGATCCGTGCTCAGCTGGGAAGAGGTCTAGGTCAGGACACCTTCCCCCCCCCCCCGAACGATCTGAGAATGTTCTCTTCCCACTCCTCCAGAACTTACCAGCTCGAAGCCGATCTTCCAAGAGCTGTTTCGGGTCAGAGGTGGGTTGTGGGCCCAGGCATCGCCGGCTCTGCCACCCGCCCGCCGGGGCCCGATCTCCAGGGCGGGCGATCCGTGCCGCCACCCTGGGTTGATCAGCCGCAGGCCCAGGCGCCGCGGGATGGCAGCCTGGCGATCCTGGCTGGGTGGCGTGGAGGCTCCATTCCCGGGGCCCCGGTAGCCATACAGGAGGTACAGCGCCTCCCGGGTCAACAGGTCCAGTTCCCTCAGGTTGGCACTTACCTCCTCGTACCTACAGGGGGCACAAATATATTCATGTCAGGTTTGGCAAGGGGTAGCGGGAGCTTCACTTTGTCGAGGGTGTGGTGCTGGAAAAGCACAGCAGGTCAGGCAGCATCTGAGGAGCAGGAACACCGGTGTTTTGGGCCGGAGCCCTTCATCAGGATTCCGAAACATCAATTTTCCTGCTCCTCAGATGTTGCCTGCCCTGCCGTGCTTTTCCGGCAATGCACTCTCACCTCGCATCTCCAGCAACTGCAGACCTCACTGTCCTCTAGGAGCTTTACTTTGTATCTAACCCCATGTTGTCTCCTGAGTTGGAAGTGTTTGATGGAGGGACAATTAGATTAGATTACTTACAGTGCAGAAACAGGCCCTTTGGGCCAACAAGTCCACACCGACCCGCTGAAGCGCAACCCACCCATTCCCCTACATTTACCCCTTTACCTAACACTATGGGCAATGTAGCATGGCCAATACACCTGACCTGCACCTGGAAGGAAACCCACGCAGACACAGGGAGAATGTGCAAACTCCACAGTTGCCTGAGTCGGGAATTGAACCTGGGTGTATGGCGCTGTGAGGCAGCAGTGCTAACCACCGTGCTGCCCGATCAATACAGAAGGAGCTTTACTCTGTGTCGAGCCTGGTCTGTACTTGTCCTGGGAGTGTTTGATGGGGGACAGAGTAGAGTGAGATTTTCTCTGTATCTAACCCTGTAGAGCTGTTCTTGTCCTGGGAGTGTTTGGTGGGAGTGGGGATATAAAGGTAGCTTTAGTCTACGTCTAAGCCTATGCTGTACCTGTCCCTGGGAGTGTTTAATGGGGGTGGGTGGGGAGTGTGTAGAGGGAGAATTACTTTGTATCTAACTCTGTGCAGTCCCTGACCTGACTGTCCCCACATTGAAGACTATGTAGAAGCAGCTTTACTCTGTATCTCACCCTGTGCTGTCCTTGTCCTGGCAGTGTTTGATGGGGGAGCAGTGTAGAAAAAGCTTTATTCTGTGTCCGACCCTGCTCTGTACCTGTCCTGGGAGTGTTTGATTGTTAGGGGTAGAGTTGACAGTGTAGAGAGAGCCTTACCTGTATGGGTTGAGAGTGCAAATGGTGACAGCGGGGAACTCAATTTTGCCGCTGTGGATCGAGAGTGAAATTTGAACGGGGAACTGTAGGTACTGCCGACAGATGAGGCCAAACTGCCAGTACATGGCACCCAGGGTGAGTGCTAGGATGGCTGCCCATAGGCCGGTTTTCATTCGATTGCCCTCAGTACAGATCAGCCTTACCGCCCCGTGGATGGTGGTCGTGCTACAGAAGGTGCTCAGAGCCTCTGTGAATGAAGATGGCATCTTCAGCCAGCCTTTGGTCTCCTCCGTCATCTTGGCCTCATCCCTCTCCTGGCTCTCCCCCTCGCCTTCCGGCCTGCTCTCCTTTTCTGGCATCTGTGCGAGAGGAAGGGAGAGTCTGTGAGAGAGAGAGAGAGAGAGAGAGAGAGAGAGAGAGAGTGTGTGTGTGTGTGTGTGTGTGTGTGTGTGTGTGTGTGTGTGTGTGTGTGTGTGTGTGTGTGTGTGTGTTTGTGAATGAGAGAGAGAGAGAGAGAGTTAGACAGAGAGGGGCAGGGAGGGCATGGGGGTGGTAAGGGAAGGGGAAGGAAAGAGTGGGAGGGAAGATGGGAGAGAGAGAAAGGGACAGAGGCTGGGAGATAGTCACTGTTTCCCTCCCTCTCTCTATCTGTTTCTCTCTGTCTGTCTCTCAGTGGCGTCTCACTGTGATCTGCTCCTGGTTCAGACATGTAGCAGGGATTGGGGCTGGGTTAATGGGAACTGTCTCGCTCCCAATTCAAACCAGTGCAACCCAGACATGCCTGAGGCACCCACAGGGAGAATGTACAGAGATCGAGATAGAGGGAAGGAGAGACAAAGAGCGCGCGCACGAGAGAGAGAGAGACAGAGAGAAAGTCACATTCACACACTGTCTGGCTTTTCCTCTCTGCTCCCCAATCCGAACTCTTTCTCTCTCTGTGTGTCTCTCTCTCCCCCCATCTGTGTGTTGAATCTCACCTGGATTTTTTTAGCTGTCTCTGTCTCTGTGTGTGTCACTCTCTCTCGGCGGCGTCTCACTGCGATCCACTCCTGGCTCAGACAACAAGCTGGAATTGGGGCTGGGTCAGTGGGAACTGGATTCCTCCTGGTTCAAACCAGTGCAACCCAAACACATGCCTGAGGGCAGTATGGACAAAAGATTGTAGAGAGATCAAGAGGGAGGGAGGGAGGCAGACAGAGAGAGAGAGAGAGAGAGAGAAAGACGGAGAGAAACACACAGAGAGAAACAGAGACAGACAGAGAGAGAGAGAGAGAAAAAAAGGGGCAGAGACAAAGATTCAGAGAAAGAGGGAGAGACAGAGGCAGACAGTGAGAGAGATACACGCAGACAGAGAGAGAACAACAGAGAGAGAGAGAGATACATACAGACGCACACACTTACTTTACAGACTGAGTTGAAAAGAGAGAGAACCAGAGAGGGAAAGAGGAGGGACAGGGGAGAGGGGGAGGGATGAAGAGAGAGAGAGAGAGATACAGACTGAGAGAAGTAGAAAGTGAGAGAGATACTGACCAGGCAAAAGAGAGGAGGAGAGAAAGCAAGAGAGGGAGAATTAGAGACAGTGGGAGAAAGAGAAGAGCTCGATTATTCAAATGCCTACTGGCAAAATCTCCTTCAGATCAATGCAATTTTTATTGAGGCAGATCCACCCAGCAGCATATTACAGAGCACTGTGCTTTGTATCTAACCCCATGCTGGCCATCTGCTGGGAATGTTTGGTGGGGGGTGGAGGATGTGTAGTGTCAAGGAAGCTTTACTCTGCATCTAAGCTGTATGGAGGCTTTTAGCCTCTCAGATGTAGATCGTGATGGATACAAAATGCCGGTTAATGACTATCCTGCTGCCTAGGAACCACAGTAGGCCTGTGGCCTACTTTCTCGACACATGATGGTGTAGACCAGCGATTGTTGGCTCCATGACATAGAATCAAATGCCCAGAGAGTCGACACCCATGATAAGCATCAGCTCACTGAAGTTATGTAGTGTAAGAACTAAGATCTGTCTTCCCTGTTGGCTGGGAATTTGCTGAAGGCCGATTTTTCCCAAAGCCTCAATAGGGTAGGCCACAGTATGGCTGAAGTCAGGGGAGGGATGTGGTGGAGACCCGAAGAGAAAAACAAACTTTACCAGCACAGGAATTCAAACCTAGTCCAGTAGGCCGATGGTATAAAAGGAATTAGTTTGATAGCCTTAGGGTGGTTCGTTTCATTTATACAGAATAGCAGGTACCTGGGAGGGAGTTACAAACTGGAATCTAATCGAGGGGTTTGGGCTTGCTTATATATAGAATAACAGATACCCACGATTCAGTTATATCCTGGAATCTATCCAAACAGTTCTGGGTGGTTTAGAGATCGAACAACAGATACCAGGGAGTGAGGTACAGACAAGAATCAATCAATGGGTTTATGTTCAGAAAAACATGTACCCGGGAGGGTGTTACAGACTGGAATCTAATCGAGTAGACTGAGGTGTGGGGTGGGGGCTAGGATAGTTTATATACAGAATAACAGCTACCCCAGAATGATTCCCAGTCTGGAATCTATTCAAGGTGTTCCAGATGGTTTATATACAGATTAACAGATACCCAAGAGGGAGTTACAGACTGGAATCTAATCAAGGGTTTGGGATGGTTTATATACAGAATAACAGATACTCGGGAGGGAGTTACCGACTTGAATCTAATCGAGGAGTTTCATGGGAGGGTGCACTTAATATACTGAGTAACGGATACCTGGGAGTGAGTTACAGATTGGAAGCTAAGTAAGTGGTTCAGGGGAATTTATATAAGGAATAACAGATACCCGGGAGTGAGTTACAGGCTGGAAGCTAATTGAGGGGATCGGGGTGGTTTATATACAGAATAAGTCACCAGGGAGTAAGTTACAGACTGGAATCTAATCGAGGGGTTTTTGATGCCCCACCTTTGACTTACGAGAGTCCAAACCTAGAGGATATGGGTTTAAGGTATGAGGAGAAAGATTTGAAAAGACTCTGAGGGGTTTTAGTTTCACACAGAGGGAGCTGTGTGCATGGAATGAGCTGTCAGAGGAAGTGGTGGAGGCTGGTACAATTACAACATTTAAGAGACATCCGGATGGGTACATGAATTACAGGTTTACAGGACCATGGACCCAAGTGCTTAAAATAGGACCAGGTCAGAATGGGATGACTGGTTGGTGTGGATGAGTTGGACCAAAGGGTCTGTTTCTGTTCTGTATGACTCTATGAATGACTCCTTCCCCATACTCGGGGCAGGTGAATGACACCACCTCAGTGCGAACTTTCTGGTGTGATAGATTATAATAGATTAGATTCCCTACAGTGTGGAAACAGGACCTTCGGTCCAAGCAGTCCACATCGACCCTCCAAAGAGTAACCCGCCCAGACCCCATTTCCCTCTGACTAATGCACCTAACACTATGGGCAATTTAGCATGGCCAATTCACCTGCCCTGCACATCTTTGGACTGTGGGAGGAAACCGGAGCACCCGGAGGAAACCCACGCAGACACGGGGAGAATGTGCAAACTCCACACGGACAGTTGCCCAGGCTGCAATCGAACCTGAGATCCTGGTGCTGTGAGGCAGCAGTGCTAACCACTGAGCCACCGTTAGCAGATTCCCTTTGTTTATAGGGCTTTTCTCACAAATGGAACATGTTAAAAGTCTCTTAACTTGAGTGAAAGAGTCATGTTAGGTGAGGTTGAAGAGTTGAGTGAATGAATCCCTTCCCAAACTCCTCATATTTCCACGTTTTCTCCATTGGGCCAATGTCCTTTTGTCTCTCTAGACTGAATGATTGATTGGAGTCATATCAACATACAGTCCCTTTTCACTGTGATTTTAGAATCTTAGATTCCCTCCAGTGTGGAAAAAGGCCCTTCGGCCCATCAAGTCCACACCATTCCTCCAAAAGGTATCCCAGCCCAACCCATTCCCCATTGCTCTACGTTTCCCTTCAACCTGCAAATCCCTGAACACGATGGACAATTTAGCATGGTCATTTCACCTAACTTGCACATGTTTGGTTTGTGGCAGGAAACCGGAGCCCCCAGAGGAAACCCACGCAGACACGGGGAGAATGTGCAAACTCGACACAGACAATAGCTCGAAGGTGAAATCAAACCCAAGTCCCTGGAGCTGTGAGGCAGCAGTGCTCACCACTGAGCTGCCGCGCTGCTCATAGCGTCCAGGTGACAAGTTTCTCAATTCGTTAGTTTCCTTCATCCAACATTGACTCATCTCGTCAAGTTTGCACCCAATTCCTTGCGCAAGGTCCATTCAATGTTTAACATTCCTCAGGTCTGATGAAAGCTCATTGACTTGAAACATTCACTCTTTCTCTCCGCGTCACAAAACTCGACAGTTTGGCTGTTTAATAGCAAACTACTCAAAGCCAGCTTACGCCAGGTGGGAGGAGTGATAAAAGTCACTCAGTCCCTGGCGAATGAGGAAGGGAATGGAAAAGCAGAAACCAACCTCAGCTCTTTTATCTCAAGCTGACATTTTTGACTCCTGTGTTTTAAACTGTCTGCCTGGACCAGAGTGCCAAACTTAAATTTATCTGTCGAATTCATTCACGTTGCTGTCTCGGTCCCTGCCACCCAGTTATAAGGAATATTAACATCAGCAACATCACCTGCCGTTATGACCTTGGTTCAGTTCTTCGAGTGATTCAGTGCAGAATATAATTACAAAGCAGAATCTGCCCTGGCCGTCACTTATGGGAACGTGCTGGTATCTCAGCAAGTTGAGCAAATATCTTCCCATGTCGTGGAGCAGATGAACAATCTCTCCCCGATTTGAAGATGACCGGGTCTCAGCAGGTGGGGTGACTGAATGAATTCGTTCCCTCACTTAGAACGGCATCCCCCTCCCCCCATCTGATCCATCACCGGATACTTTCTGAGTTGAAAGACCTTCTCACAATGAGAACCCTTGAAAGGTCAGTGTGAACAATTTGAGAGGTCACTGAGCTGCGATCGCTGAGTGAATCCCCGCCCACGTGTGAAACGAACGAATGGTCTCTGCTGGGTGTGAATGCGCGAGTGTATGAGTGAATGGGGCGAATCAGTGAATCCTTTTCCACACAGACACACCAAATAAATGGTTTATCTCCGGTGTCAGCTCGTCCGTGTCTCAGTGGGATGAGCGAGTGAATTTCTTTCCACAGATGAAATAGTGTAAACTCGCTGGTGTGTCAACAGATCCTGTTCGCCTTTAAAGCTTTTCCCACAGGTAGAACATTTGACAGGTCTTTGATCAGCGTGAAACCGCTGATGCGTCTGTAATCGGGAAAAAGAAACACCTGAATATGCTCACATTCAGGGGGCAAGGAAACTGTGAATGCGTTGATGGATTTGCAAGTCAATTTTACTTTTAAAGCAGTTTCCACAGTCTCATCAGTTTGAACAGGTTGGTGTGTCAGAAGATGGGATGACATAATGAATCCCTTCCATACAATCCTTACAGCGTGGAACCAGGCCATTCGGCCCACCGAGTCCACACCCAACAAGAGTAGACGAACCAGACCCATTTCCCCTGAATCATGCCCCCAATGTTACGCGTTCCTGAACGCTGTGGATAATTTAGCGTGGCCTATTCACCCTAACATCTTTGGACTGTTGGGGGAAACCCATGCAGACACGGGGAGAACGTGCAAACTCCACACAGGCCGGTGGCCCGAGGTGGAGCAAAAAAAGAGGACTGATCCACGTGTGAGTGCGTTGGTGTCTCAGCCGTTTGCGGTTAAAGCTGTTCTCTCAACCTCAGCATTTAAAATATCTCTGGTCAGAATGAATTGATCAATCAGGAGCCTGGGTGAAGGATTGGATCGTTCCTGACAATCACGGTCAGTGAACAGTCTCTTGTACACTTTGGTGTGTTTTGAGGCTGGATACGTTTGCAATTTTTTATTCCACGCCCAGGGCAGGTGAATGGCTTCTGTCCAGTGTGCCGGCAGTCATGGATATCCAGTTCGGAAGGGTAATTGAATCGAGTCCCGCACTCCCCACATTTGCACAGTTCCTCCATTGTGCGAGTGTCCTTGTGACTCTTCAGGTTAATCAATGGAAACCTTGGCCCTGCACAGAACATATATAGTCTCTGCTCACTGAAAACTAGGCAATTAATTTCAGGCTGCGTAATTACTCTCTTTTGAAACCTCCTGTGGACTGCACCTCCCTGACTCTCCCTGGGCAACACATTTCCAGCTCTTAGCAACACTCGGAGTCAACAAATGTCTCCTAGCTCTCTTGCTCATGACTTCGAAATTGTGACCCATAGTTACTGACCGACTGCGAGGAGAAAGTGGGGACTGCAGATCAGAGCTGAAAATGTGCTGCTGGAAAAGCGCAGCAGGTCAGGCAGCATCCAAGGAGCAGGAGAATTCACGTTTCGGGCATAAGCCCTTCTTCAGGAATGAGGAGAGTGTGTCCAGCAGGCTGAGATAAAAGGTAGGGAGGAGGGACTTGGGGGAGGGGCGTTGGAAATGCGATAGGTGGAAGGAGGTCAAGGTGAGGGTGATAGGCCGGAGTGGGGCTGGGGGCGGAGAGGTCAGGAAGAAGATTGCAGGTTAGGAAGGCGGTGCTGAGTTCGAGGGAATCGACTGAGGCAAGGTGGGGGGAGGGGAAATGAGGAAACTGGAGAAATCTGAGTTCATCCCTTGTGGTTGGAGGGTTCCTCGGCAGAAGATGAGTACCGACGGAACGACTACCCTCAGGGTTTGAGAGACGTGCACCTGTTAACGGATCTCTCTATTTCTTTGCTCATGTCTACACAGAACTGTTAAACATGCGGTTTTTGTAATACAGTTGCTTTACAATTCCATACCTTTGATCTCTGAAAAACCACGTTCATTTACACTGGAATCACAAAGGAGAATACTTTTTTTAAAAAAAAAGCTGAATCCCTCTCTCTTACTCTCTACTTCTGACTATTTTCCGTGGTTTCTCTTTCCCCCTGTTTCAGTCTGTCTCAGTGTGTCAGATTGTCTCTTTCAGAAACCATGTTGATTTTAGCAGGAACTGTTCTGCCTGTTTATGTCTCACGGAATTTTGCTGCCCGTATATCCCTAACTTCCTCTCTATTTCTAAGTGCTTTCGTTCAGCCCGTTCACTACGGACATTGCTGAAGGTTGAATAATTCCTAGGTGCCCTTCTGCATCGGTTGGCCTATTATTTCTGGATGCAGTCGCAGGCGGGTAACTGACAGTTCCAAGTTCTCGTACCACCCACCCGTCATAAGTAGATTTGGCAACACAGAGGTTATCCAGTTCGCTGATAACTCGTGCATGTGGCCTATATCAACTTGCTTCACTGTGAACATTCACTTCAAAGCACTCTTGCCCAACTGTACATCTTTCGGGTTTAACCTAAAGAAAGAATCTGCTGCCTGGCATATTGAAGGGTGTCTGCTCCCCTCGCTGTCTGCCTCCGCCCTCCTCCTTCAGAATTACATTGGATGACGCGCTCCTGCGCCTCACTGTCCTTTGTCAATCCCAGGGCAGATCATGCTGGTGGCTGACACACACAGTAATCATGGTAAAAAAAAATCCAAACACGAAAGCGCTGATTCAAGTTGCTGAATTATGTCACAATAAAAGTGTTTCAATTGAAAAAGCTGTTTAGGTATGCGAGTCATTAATAAAAGCACAGTCAACCATCTTTTTCGAGAACTTTGAACATGCTTTTCCTTCGAGTATTCATTAACTTTCCTTAAAACAGTTAGAATTAGTATGAAATATGATCGTATATGATAGGAGCAGGAGCAAGGCTTGCCCCCATTATTTGGTAAGATCATAGCTGACATGTTTATGTTTCATATTCCGCATTCCCATTTGCAAGCGATCACGTTTCATTCTCTTGCCCAGCCGGAATCAGTCCACCTGCTCCTTTAAGTATTTAATATTCCTGCTTCCACTCTCCTCTGAATCAGGGTTCCAAAACTGAACCAACCGAAAAATTAAACCTTCCTTGTCTCTGTGCGAAAGCACTAACTACCACTTTGATCAATGATGGTCCACATTTGGGGACGAGGAGGAAGTGAGGACTGCAGATGCCGGAGATCAGAATCGAAAAGTGTGGTGCTGGAAAAGCACAGCCGGCCCGCAGCATCGAGTATAAGCTGTTCATTAGGAATCTGCCGAAGTGCTCGAAACGTCGACTCTCCTGCTCCTCGGATGCTGCCTGAGCGGCTGTGCTTTTCCAGCGCCACAGTTTTCGACGCGTTTGTTGAATGACCAAAAAGGCAACATATCTTTGCCAAGATAATTTCGGAACTTGTAAACTCGCTGTTATCAGCTTCAGTGGCAATGGTTCTCTGACATTATAAATGCACATTTCCAACCTATACCGATAAGGCGCTCCAATCTCTTCAGGTCTTCATCTTCTCTGAACCATTTACACTAAATACTTCCTCAGAAATATCCACACAGTTCTTTCTCATGGTCACGTCAATGCTCTGTAGAATGAAATCACATTATTCTTAAGTTCGTGTACACCTGGTCTGCTAATAAAGGTTAGTATCTAATTTGCCTTTCTGATTACTATCTATACCTGGTTACTGACTGTTTGTGATTCTTACAAGATTGTGAAGTGGTAACTTTTTTTCAGACTGTCCCTCAATCTATTTGTATAACATGCTACTTCTTTACTACCGTAATTAACACATCTCTTTATGCTACAGATAGAGGTATGTTACATAGAAACAAATAATACATAGAAAACAAGAATAAGGGTAGGTCACTTGCCCTTTAGAGCTTGCTCTGCCATTCAATATAATCATGGCTGATCATCCTACTCAATTCAGCGTCCATGGTTTTACACAATGCCCTGCGACGCCATTAATCCTAACCCATTCTGAAAACTTTTAACACTTGCACCTCAACTGCAATCTGTGGCAAAATAATTGTACAGGCTCACCGCTCTCTGCATAGAAAATATTATCTTCGTCTCAGTCCTACATCCGACCCCTAGCCTTACTCTGTTTCTAATATCCCGTTCAGCAGAAACATCTCCCTGTGCTTAGCCTGTCGAATCCTGTTAGTATTTTATAGGTTTCCATGAGTTCTCTCCCCTATCGTGTCAATGCTTCCAAATTTGAGTGATTGTAGTCATAGTTGAGAGTGTGTTGCTGGAAAAGCACAGCAGGTCAGGGAGCATCCGAGGAACAGGAAATTCCTGATAGAAGGTTCCAGCCCGAAACATCGATTTTCCTGCTCCTCGGATGCTGCCTGACCCGCTATGCTATTCCAGCAACATACTCTCAACTCTGATCTCCAGCACCTGCAGACCGCACTGTCTCCTGGTTGATTTCAGTTTTACTGCAAAGCCTCTTCCAAGGATGCCTGCCTTGAAAAAGTTCTCCTCTTCTCTATGCAAAGGAGCTTCTGTCTCACTGTACTCCCCAAGTCCTCTCCTCTGTCCTTTCCTGATGAAGGGCTCTGGCCCAAAATGTCACTTTTCCTACTCCTTGGATGCGGCCTGACCTGGTGTCCTTTTCCAGCAACACACTCTCAACTCTGATCTCTAGCACCTTCAGACCTCACTGTCTCCTGACTGTAGTCATAACTGTCCAGTTGCAATTCATACGGCAGCCCTGACATGCTATGAATTAATTTAGTGAATTTCCATAGCCAGAAAATCTCCTTTCTAATGAAGTGACTAAACCTGTACACAGTTCTCGAGATATGTCTCACCAAGGCCCTGTAAAATTGCAGCGAGGCACCCCCGTTTTGTCCTCCAGCGTCCTCACTTTCAGGCCAACATGCAATTCGCATTATTCACGGTCTGCTGCATCTTCATATTACTCGACTGCTGTATAAGGACATCGAGATGGTGATTCGGAGCTAGCAGAATGGGCTGAACGACCTCACCTGACATTGTATTGTTAATTGATCTCCTTTTTGATTGAAGTGACTCAACAACCAGTGGAGTTGGCTCAGGCCTGGCCCGGTGATGCATTTACATATTCCTACCCAATGGTCCAATGAAAAAGATTAACATCACTATAACACAAAGAGATATCAGTAGTGGTGTAGCCTAACCAGGTTTCGTACTGACACCGACACTGCGAAAGAGATGGCCTGTATCGTTCACAAAGGGGTCAACATCTTCAGCAAAGCAAAGAGGGCTAGTGGGAATACTGTCTGGCTGGAATTCAGAGGGAATTTGTTATTGTGCTTTGCTGTATATGGACACATTCTGGCAGCGATTACCCAGTGCTGCCCTTTTACAGATTGTTTTAATTTCTTGTTGTGTGGATGAAACGCTTGAATCGGTGGGGTGGGAGTGGCGGGGGGGGGAGGGTTGCTTCGTTTACATTTTTATGGGTCAATAAATCATACATGGACTGTAGCCCTTCCAAGGCAACTCAACACCAGCTTTTTGGGGACAGCCCGGCGTGGTATTAAATGTTGTCCCAGCCAGTAATTCCCATTTCACATGTGGTAGGTGGGACTAGATTGGGTTGGGATGTCTAGTCGGCATGGGCGTGTTGGACCAAAGGGTCTGTTTCCGTGCTGTACATCTCAATGACTCTATGTCTCTAATAAAATCTCATCATCGATAGACAAATATATTCTCCTGGAAGTGAAGTGAGGAAGAAGACGCGCATCTTTTCCATGCAACAAAAAATTACGATGGACAAAGCACTACCAAGTCCATTCAAACAAACTCATGTTTTCAATTAGGGGGTAAACATATCTAGAAAGGGAGATAGGGAAAGGATGCTAAACAGAGACAGCGCGATAACATGTAGATGTAGAGAGAAAATACAGAATAAATATAGAAGGAGAAAAATAATGAAGAAGATGCAATCATGGAGATTAAGAGGAGAGGATATTATGAAAGGAAACATAATTAAGACCCAGGCATGCATATTTCCTTGAAAGTGGAGTCGCAGGTCGATAGGAAAATGAAGAAGGCGTTTAGTATGCTTTCCTTTAACGCTCAGGGCATTGCGGAGAGCAGTTGGGAGGTCATGCTATCGCTGCACAGGACATTAGGCCACTTATGGATTATTCCGTGCAACTCTGGTATTTCCCTAATAGGAATAATGTTGTGAAACTTGAAGGGGTTCAGAAAAGATTTGCAAGGATCGTGTCAGGCTGGAGGGTTTGAGCTGTTGGGAGAGTCTGAATAGGCTTGGACTTTTGTTCCCTGGCGTGCCAGAGGTGGAGGGATGACCTTAAGGAGGTTTGCAAAATCATGAGGGGCATGGATAGGGTAAATAGACAAGGTATTTTTCCTCTGTGCAGTAGTCCAAAACTAGCGGGCATAGGTTTAAGGTGAGGAGGTAAAGATTTAAAAGGGACCTAAAGGGCAATATGTTCATGCAGAGGGTAGAGTGTGTATGGAATGAGCTGCCAGAGGGAGTGGTAGAGGTTGGTATATTTACAACATTCAAAAGGCATCTGAATGGGTATCGGAATAGAGAATTTTGGAGGGATATCGGCCAAGTGCCGGCAAATAGGAATAGATTAGGTTAGGGTATCTGGTCAGAATGGGCGAATTGGACCGGTGGGTCTATTTCCGTGTGGTCGATCTCTATGACTTTATGTCTGACACTGACAGAGACGGGGAGGGTATTAGATGAATTTACATCGAGGGAGTCAAAAGCAGCAATACGAAAACAAACAAAATTAAGCAATTGAGAAATTTAAATTAAAACAAAGGAGATATTGAGTGAATGAGAGAGAGAACATTGAGGCAAATTTCGAGGAACGTGCTGAGGCCTCAAATGTGACACAAACGGTGAGTGAAATGACGTACAGATGGCGACAGGGTTTAATAAATGAAGACAGAATGAATAAGATTAATAGATTAAGATAAAATGTCGGCAGAAGCCTGCAAGTATTCAGACCGAGAGACAATGTGTAAGAAATGAATAAACAACGTAAACCGAGTAGAAGAAGCAAGAATATGGCGAGAAAAGTCGTTTCTATAGTTGAAGTAAGAGTTCTTTGAAGGGATAGGGAATGTCTTAATATAGCATTGTATGTGGCATGCATTGAATGAGTTCTTGGAAGAATGCAACTTGCTAGATTGCTACAAGAGCAAAATGACATGGAGTCACCATAAGCGTGCATCGTGCAGTCTGCAAACTATAACGTGGCAGGGCTCCACCTGTTGGCGATCTGAAGTCTATGTGCATTAGCAGAAATATCTTCAAACCCTCAAATCAATGAAGGATGCTGATGCATGATTATTTCAGATTGGTCTTGTTGTCATTGTTTCCATATATTTTAATGCATGGAGTCACTGGGCATTAAAATAAACAGATAAGGCGAACGAGTTAGGTGGAACACATTTTCACCAATATAAAATCACAAACCTACAGTGATATGGAAACTATTAACCCTCATTTAAGTAAATCCAATCTACTCTAAGGTTTAGAATGGAGTTTTTCTATTTTAACCTTGTTATTAACATGTGGCGTTTATAATGTTTCTACTCTCGTTACTTCCACCAATAGAGAACTTTGGTTAATTCGATGAAACTGAAGCAACGATGGAAGAACTCTCACTCTTTACAGTCTAATCTTTGAGACAACATAGAAAAGGAGAAATACAGGAAGTGAGAATATACCAGAACTCGATTATTAATGCCTGAATGAACAAACCCTATCGATAAGCTAATTTCTATGGTCGTAAATTGATAAAGGCAACAGTGTCACCATCAATGTGTCCAACAATGAAGCAACTCTCTCGATAAGGGCACTGCCTGTGATCTGTCTCAAAGTATTTTCATTCAGTCGCAGTCAGCTGACTGTGTGCTGATCTCATAAGTGCAATGGGGTACATAAGGAATGAAAGTGAGAGCAAACTGACACACAACAACAGGATGTTGAGACTGGGGGGAGTAGAAGGAACTTATTAATATTTCCATCCCCACATTTATAAATAGGAGATCGAGGATGCAACTAATCAGTGTCTAGTTTGTTTGGCGACTATTTCTTATTCCAGACAAGACACATTTCAACATGAGCAGTGTCTCAGATTAAATTTTGAACACAAAGTCCACATGATATTTCCTCATTAGATATTTTCACATTCGAGCCACGGGACTTCTATCACTCAGCCACTTTCGTCAGACGTTAAGAGAACAAATGCTAACTTTATGCTGTACCAACAAAGCTGCATGGAAATGCTATTAGATTAGATTACGTACAGTGTGGAAACAGGCCCTTCGGCCCAACAAGTCCACACCGACCCGCTGAAGCGCAACCCACCCATACCCCTACATATACCCCTTACCTAACACTACCGGCAATTTAGCGTGGCCAATTCACCTGCCCCGCTCATCTTTGGACTGTGGGAGGAAGCCGGCGCACCCGGAGGAAACCCAGGCAGACACGGGGAGAACGTGCAAACTCCACACAGTCAGTCGCCTGAGTCGGGAATTGATTACTTCCTATGGTATCACCAAAAACCAAACACACAGCCTGAGCTCGTTCTGTTATGAATACTCCAACGATGGTGCACAAAGAAGAATTTTCTAAAAATCCATTTCACTGCTGAGCTCCAACCTTGAGAAAATTCAGCAGTTTAACAATCTCAGATCTGCAATGAATAGAAAAGAGAGAGAGAAAAGAAAGAGAGAGAGAAAAAGAGAAAGAACGAAAGGAAGGAAGGAAGGAAGAGACAAAGAAAGAAAGAAAGAAAGAAAGAAAGAAAGAAAGAAAGAAAGAAAGAAAGAAAGAAAGAAAGAAAGAGAAAGAACATTCCTATTGTAATGCAAGACAAATGGCACCAACTGTGCACAGAGGAATATTCCAGTAATCCAGATCAGTAATTACAAAATGAGCAGAAACCATATTTATTTTTACACTGTTAACATCGAAACATGCATAATACCAGAAACAATAGAATATGTCTGTTCAAGTCTGCTCCCCTATTCATTGTGATAATGGTTGATAATGCCCAGTGCCCTGTTCCCGCTTTCTACGTGAAGACTAAACATTGACGCAGGACTATGAAGATAACTTGTCTTGCTATTTCATGAAATGAAGACGGGATGTATTTGGTGTTCCATTAAGAAGGTAAACATAAAGTTCAACCAGAGAGGCATAAACTCTGATCATTCAGAATTTTTTCAGCATTTTGTTCAGGGATCTGACGCATCTTGAGTTTTTATCTTTTTTTTACTTTCGCATTTTGAGTCTACTACTTATTCCTTGCAAATTGAAAGTATATTCTCGGACGCACTGGTGCTAAATGGCATCAGTATGGTGTTGAGCTGTTCAATGTTTGTGAGAAGATTTGTAGCTCGGGTGCTGGTTGTTGTGGTTCTGTTCGCCGAGCTGGGAGTTTTTGTTGCAAACGTTTCGTCCCCTTTCTAGGTGTTCTTTTTTGCCATTTGAAGCATTCAGTAGAGCGGTGTAAGGACACATTAACATTCTTTTCAGCTGCTTTTGGAACTTGTTCTGGGTTGCCACATAGATGAAGACATTATTGCAGGAGCTGATTATCTGGAGCTTGTCGACTGTTTCTTGAAGAATGTTCTGCGGGTCTTTGAATTTCAAGCTGCCGGCGTAATGCTCATTAGTAATCAATCGGTAGAGGAAGCGACCCATACAGTTGGCCAACAGGGAGAGGAAGCTGAGAGAGATGGCGAAGAGCAGGACGATGGATCTCTTGCGGGTCACCATCTTTACCATTCTCACTGCCCCTGAGTCTCCTGCGTGCTCTGCCAGCTAATATGACGTGTCTGCCCGTCAGGGCATTGAGCAGAAGAATGAGGAGGAATGGGAGTAAGGGAGTTAAGAATCGTTCGAGCCAGTGTAAGACCCGCCAGGCAGGCAAAATGTGGAACTTACGTGTGATATGACAGAAGCATGGCACCTCGTCGAGGATGTGCATAGACTGGGTGTAAATAAAGTAGAAAGGGACGTTCTTGAAATAGCTCAGGGAAAAGGTCACTGCTAAGGCCAGCGATTCAATTTTCTGAGTACAATATCTGGCCTTCAAGCTCTGGAGAGAAATGTTCACAAACCTTCACAATTGTGAAGGCCGCTGTCCGACAGGAAGAGCATTCCCAGGTTGCGTACACCAGCACAGTATTGAGACTGTAGCCAGGGGTAGCGAAAAGGATACTATAGCCTTAATAAATACAGTCATTCCTATTAAGTATCGCATTTGCCATGATGACAAGCAAATTGCTCAACACTATGGCCACCAGATAGTAAGAAAAGCACAGAACGCATCTGCACCAGTCTCGGGAGGTAGTCATAATTGCCGCCAGTTTGGCTGTGAAGGTACCAAGAGAGGAGTATATAGCCAAGTGAACTGAGACTATACCGATGCCTTGCTATCCAACCCAAGCACATTTTGCCACTTGCTCCTTCAGCCGTTATTCATACAAAGTCTCATGCGCTCAGGAACTCTATACTTACTGAGCAACATTGGCTTTCAATCCAGCAACGTCAGGGCTATAATAATCTCATGCATCATCATTTTAAAGTATTGGTACAGTCTTCCCACTATCTACAGCCATCTGAGATGACTGTTCCTATAATTCTGGCCTGACACCAATCCTTATTTCGGTAGCAGCTGTGCACGTAAATGTCTTCATCTCCCTTATTTACTCCCTCAACTACTGTCGCCCTCCATTTTATTTCAGGACATGATTTAGAATATCTCTTCGATCAAGGATCTGGGTGTCAACATTAATATCACCTTCCGTTCTTTATAGCCAACTTTACTTGTGATACATGATAAGCAGCAACCACACCAAACATAATGCGAGAGCTGAAGATAGAAGCAAACTCTATTCTGAAGTTTAAATTAACGATGATCTCCTTGCCATCACTAGCGACAGCCCACTAATGAAGGAAAAGCGTAATTATCCAAAGTAAAAGCAAAACTTACAACTACTATCAAGACAAACCGAAAGTATAATCCATAACAATTATTGTATTTCGGCACACGTTTCAAAAGTCTCCATAATTAATTTCGATGACCACATTGACATGTTAAACATGTATGAAATATTCTGCTGACATTATTCTTAACAAGAAATATTAAATACGCTAGATGGGTTTTATTTTTGTTACATTGTGATGCTATGTAGTTAAAAATCTAATTAATCAAAGTTCATTCGTGGCTATTCATATTTCAGAAATCTAAATCTACTTCCTTTAACACATTTGGATGGAATCCATTTGGGTCTCCGTGAATTGACCACACTTTAATTCCATTAATTTCTTCATTTTCGATGTTTTGTTTACCTTAATTTTATTCAGTATCTATTCCAGATCCACTAATTATTTTCTCATGGCGTCTAACAAGTAATCCTCCTTTCTACTGCAAACACTGAGACAAAATAACTACTGAACATGTCTGGCATTTGCATATAGGCAATGAAAATATCCTCGAGTAAAAAATGAGGTCTGCAGATGCTGGAGATCACAGCTGAAAATGTGTTGCTGGTTAAAGCACAGCAGGTCAGGCAGCATCTCAGGAATAGGGAGTTCGACGTTTCGAGCATAAGCCCTTCATCAGGAATGAGAGAGAGTAGCCAAGCAGGCTAAGATAAAAGGTAGGGAGGAGGGACTTGGGGGAGGGGCGATGGAGGTGGGATAGGTGGAAGGAGGTCAAGGTGAGGGTGATAGGCCGGAGTGGGGTGGGGGCGGAGAGGTCAGTAAGGAGATTGCAGGTTAGGAGGGCGGTGCTGAGTTGAGGGAACCGACTGAGACAAGGTGGGGGGAGGGGAAATGAGGAAACTGGAGAAATCTCAATTCATACCTTGTGGTTGGAGGGTTCCCAGGCGGAATATGAGGCGCTCCTCCTCCAGCCGTCATGTTGTTATGTTCTGCCGATGGAGGAGTCCAAGGACCTGCATGTCCTCGGTGGAGTGGGAGGGAGAGTTAAAGTGTTGAGCCACGGGATGGTTGGGTTGGTTGGTCCAGGCGGCCCAGAGGTGTTCTCTGAAGTGTTCCGCAAGTAAGCGGCCTGTCTCCCCAATATAGAGGAGGCCACATCGGGTGCAGCGGATGCAATAGATGATGTGTGTGGAGGTACAGGTGAACTTGTGGCGGATATGGAAGGATCCCTTGAGGCCTTGGAGGGAAGTGAGTGTGGAGGTGTGGGCGCAAGTTTTACATTTCCTGCGGTTGCAGGGGAAGGTGCTGGGGGTGGAGGTTGGGTTGGTGGGGGGTGTGGATCTGACGAGGGAGTCACGAAGGGAGTGGTCCTTGCGGAACGATGATAGGGGAGGGGAGGGAAATATATCCTTGGTGGTGTGGTCCGTTTGGAGGTGGCGGAAATGACGGCGGATGATACGTTGTATGCGGAGGTTGGTGGGGTGGTAGGTGAGAACCAGTGGGGTTCTGTCTTGGTGGCGGTTGGAGGAGCGGGGCTCAAGGGCGGAGGAGCGGGAAGTGGAGGAGATGCGGTGGAGGGCATCGTCGATCACGTCTGGGGGGAATCTGCGGTCCTTGAAGAAGGAGGCCATCTGGGCTGTGCGGTGTTGGAACTAGTCCTCCTGGGAGCAGATGCGGCGGAGACGAAGGAATTGGGAATATGGGATGGAGTTTTTGCAGGGGGCAGGGTGGGAGGAGGTGTAGTCCAGGTAGGTGTGGGAGTCAGTCGGTTTATAGTAGATGTCTGTGTTGAGTCGGTCGCCCGAGATAGAGATGGAAAGGTCTAGGAAGGGGCGGGATGAGTCTGAGACAGTCCAGGTGAATTTGAGGTCGGGATGGAAGGTGTTAGTAAAGTTGATGAACTGTTCAACCTCCTCGTGGGAGCACGAGGCAGTGCCGATACAGTCATCGATGTAGCGGAGGAAAAGGTGGGGGGTGGTGCCAATGTAGTTGCGGAAGATGGACTGTTCCACATATCCTACGAAGAGACAGGCATAGCTGGGGCCCATGCGGGTGCCCATGGCAACCCCTTTAGTTTGGAGGAAGTGGGAGGATTGAAAAGAGAAGTTATTCAGGGTGAGGGCCAGTTGAGTCAGTCGAAGGAGGGTGTCAGTGGAAGGGTACTGGTTGGTACGGCGGGGAAGGAAGAAGCAGAGGGCTTTGAGTCCTTCGTGATGGGGGATGGAGGTGTACAGGGACTGGATGTCCATAGTGAAAATAAGGCGTTGGGGACCGGGGAAGCGAAAATCCTGGAGGAGGTGTAGGGCGTGGGTGGTGTCCCGAACGTAGGTGGGGAGTTCTTGGACTAAAGGGGACCTCTATATTGGGGAGACAGGCCGCTTACTTGTGGAACGCTTCAGAGAACACCTCTGGGCCGCCCGGACCAACCACCCCGTGGCTCAACACTTTAACTCTCCCTCCCACTCCACCGAGGACATGCAGGTCCTTGGACTCCTCCACCGGCAGAACGTAACAACACGACGGCTGGAGGAGGAGCGCCTCATATTCCGCCTGGGAACCCTCCAACCACAAGGTATGAATTGAGATTTCTCCAGTTTCCTCATTTCCCCTCCCCCCACCTTGTCTCAGTCGGTTCCCTCAACTCAGCACCGCCCTCCTAACCTGCAATCTCCTTACTGACCTCTCCGCCCCCACCCCACTCCGGCCTATCACCCTCACCTTGACCTCCTTCCACCTATCCCACCTCCATCGCCCCTCCCCCAAGTCCCTCCTCCCTATCTTTTATCTTAGCCTGCTTGGCTACTCTCTCTCATTCCTGATGAAGGGCTTATGCTCGAAACGTCGAACTCCCTATTCCTGAGATGCTGCCTGACCTGCTGTGCTTTAACCAGCAACACATTTTCAGCAATGAAAATATCCTCAATTGCAGTTTTATTGGGCTAACATTGCCTGGCCACTTCTTTCTCTTTATGGAAATATAACATTGCACTCTTCAGTTCAAATGATTGCTGTGTAATTGTCTACCTGGCTATCGTCCATTTTCTTATCTTAATCGCCAAAACATAATCAAGGAAAGAAGCATTTGTAGAATGACTCGGAATATTGCATAGTCTGTGGAGGATGGTGGAGGGGGTAAAGGGTGACTGTTTGCGTAAAGGTTTTGTGATTGGACTTGTATCAAGAGGACCAGGCTAATATTCTGGGGACAATAGCTGTTGAAATGGAAATTGAATTCCTAAATAATCTTATATTAGCTAGACGCCCTATAACGGTGGTTGTGAAATTGTCATCGATTGCTCAAAAAAACAAATTTATTCTTTGTAATCTGACAGGAATGGAAATCTGCCATTCCGAATTGATCTCAGCTTGGTTTATCTACAGACCGGGAACCCTTTGAAATGACTGACCAATCACTCAATGAGCTATTACTGGTGTTTTCAGTCATGCCCAATTTCCATGAGCGAATAGAAGAAAACGTAGATCATGACCCACACATTGCATCATTAGTTTATTCTTCTGAGTCCTGCCCGTCCAGCAACATTTTAAGTGCAACTTTTATTCTTGTCTTTCAGCTGAAGAACATATGATTGTAATAGCTGAGAGGCAACGGTTCATGGGCTCCCTTATGCGAGTATTCATTTCAAATGAGATTCTGATGCAAGTTTTTTTCTTAAAAGAAAAATGTTCCACACGTCAGGAAAAGGTGAACAGAGTTGCAGCATGATCTCAAGTCAGCGACAAATACCAAGGCTGCAATGAAAGTGGGCCGAGGGCTTGAAAGAAGTTACTGAGAAAGATAAAGAGTGTGGGAAGGTGATTTTGTGCAGCAGCCCTTGATGGGAATGCAACTGTCATCAGAGCAGCCAATCTCGTCCATGAAAACTCCTTTCAGTTTCTTCCTAAGTGATGCCTGACCCAAATCTGACGTAGAATTTAATATTGGACAGATAGCATAAGTAAAACCTTCTGCTTTATTTTATGTTGAGCACTAACTCTATGTGCTCCCCATGTTACTTCTTGATAGTAACGGTCTTCCTATCCAGTGAAAGAAGTTAGTTGAAAAGTAATCATCCAGGAATTATATATACTGTACTCTTGGGGTTTGAATCATGCTGCTTTTGTGTTACAGGATCGAATGGCGTGGATTCTGTGTGTCAGGATTCACCCGAATTGATGCTTCTATAAGGACCAGGCATGGTAAAGTGTCAGTACTCAACAGCTGTACTTTCTCCAACTCTGTTCCGGTTCTCATAGGGAAACTCCAGGGTATTTGTTGAAGATTGTACTCTTTGCTACTTTCTTCGCAGCCCTACCACCCTCCCCCCACCCTTCCCTCACCCCCCCCCCCAACACCCATTTATCTCTCCATGCTGGAGGCTCCCTGCCTCCATTCCTGATGAAGGGCATTGCCAGAAACGCCGATTTTCCTGCTCCTGGGCTGCTGCCTGACCGGCTGTGCTTTTCCCGCACCACTCTAATCTAAACTCTGGTTTCCAGCATCTGCAGTCCTCACTTTCACCTATTTGTTGAAGATGTATGGCACGGGAGTTGAAGGTACATCTCCAGATAAGCCACAAAGGCTCTGTGCTAATTTATGGAAAACAAAAACAAAATGGCTATTTCAAAATGGGCGGGACAGTTCTGCCTGACAATGCCATGCATTTACGTGCAAGGGATCCCACACTGACGCATAGATACAATGAACTCTGAAATTTCCATTTAGTGTCGAATGGAGGGGCCTCTCTCACAGATAAACAAATACAAAATTTTGTCCTCCATGGTTTGAGTCACAAGAACTTCCCGAAAACAAAACTTCAACAAAATACGACACTCGACTTGGAAAGGCGGTATAATATCACAATTTTTATTTCAAATCGTGTTTCCACTATAGACAACTTCGCAGATTTGTTTGATCCCTTCAATTGACTTTTTTTTGCCTCTTCAGGCAGTTTTCATGCCTGGCTGTAATGTTGCAGAACCTTTCCACATTTCCCTTCAACATCTATTTTGAATGTTGGCAGGAACGAGCCTGGACGGTAATTCCCAGCTCCCACGAACAATGTCTGCATCCAGGCCGAGTGAACAGTTTCCAGCGGCTTCACTCTCCTGGGGATGTCGACTCCTTTTTTGGGTGTCATGTCTCCAACTGCTGTCCATTCATCGAGGGGTGCCACTGATTTGAAGTGCCAAAAACATCACCTTGAGTCTCTCCGGTGGGAAGTAAACCAAAACTGTACACAGCAACAAATTCAGTCTAATCAGTTGCTGTCAATGAATAAACCGAGGCTCCTCATGTACATTCAACGCATCTATTTGTTTGAGATAAATATTTCTAATCAGTTCGTGACCAGACTGTCAGGTCTACTGGCGATCAGACGTCTACATTTAACTGTCTATTTCTCTGTTCAGCAGAATGAGGTGAACGTCAGAAGCACAGACTTGTGGGAAGGGAAATGAAGTCAGATTAATCATATATAGCACTTGCAGGTGCTAGCTGTGAGAGAAGTGACATCAGACCAGTCTCAGTCAATGCTTTTTTTTTTTTTCTTATTCGATATTGTGCAGATTTTTGAGACGCAAAACAAGACCAGGAATCATCGCAGTAACAATGCTTTTATTACTGCATTGGCATTCATTGTCAGCAAGTTGACCAAAACTCTAAGAAAGGGTTTAATTTCTGCATTTTTAAATGCGAAATAAAACAGCATCCTTTTCAACAAGCATTGGACTCTGGTTACAGCACACTTGAGTTGTTGTGAACCGATTTTATTTTAATCATGTCGTAATCATGGGCGGCACGGTGATTAGCACTGCTGCCTCACAGCGCCAGAGACCCGGGTTCAATTCCCGCCTCAGGCGACTGACTGTATGGAGTTTGCACATTCTTCCCGTGTCTGCGTGGGTTTCCTCCGGGTGTTCCGGTTTCCTCCCACAGTCCAAAAATGCGCAGGTTAGGTGAATTGGCCATGCCAAATTGCCCGTAGCGGTAGGTGGAGGGGTGAAATGTAGGGGGATGGGTCTTGGTGGGTTGCGCTTCGGCGGGTCGGTGTAGACTTGTTGGGCCGGAGGGCCGGTTTCCACACTGTAAGTAATCTAATCTAATCTAAAAACACACAAAAAACTGTGATGATCCCAGTATTAAGGGATTATGCATTTTGAAACACCTTATAAAAGCAGATTTTTTTCCCCTCAAGTAAAGATGAAATTGATAGAGATGTTTTACACTGACTTAGGTTTCTTGGCGGGATAATCATAAATGAAGAGAAAGTGAGGCCTGCAGTTGCTGGAGATCAGATTCGAGAGTGTGGTGCTGGAAAAGCACAGCAGGTCGTGCAGCATCCGATGAGCACGAGAATCGACCTTTCGGGCATGAGATTCCTGATGAAGGGATAATCATAGAGACAATGTTTTGGGCTAGGGAGGATTCCAAAATCAATGTGTCTTCATTGCAAGAGTCAGAAACAAAATTGATTCCAAAATTTAAGAGAAGCCTAATTCTTCTTCGGAATATGGACTCTCCGGCTCAAGAGCGGCTGAACCAACTGCACAAATTCATAAAGGAGAAGTCAGGTAAATAGATGAAGAACAGATGGAAATAGAGGCACGAGCATTGAAACAGAAGAAGCGGAAAGCCCCAAATTTCTTCTGTGATGTGACAACATGGATATAGACCAACAGTCGTATTCGTGTACAAATTTCTGTTCAATTTCATGTCACAACGAACACCATTTTTTGTACACTCATCTCGATCCAAGTTAAATTTATTCAACGAATTCCTCTTTCTTTAGCCTTGTATTCCCGATCTGGGCGCTGGAATTTCTGTGTCTCGGCGGGACAGATGGAGGTGCAAGATGCCAGTTAAAACTGTACCTAAACTAACGAAGGGTATTGCATGAGTCCCGTCAGTAATCATTTAGTCAAACGAGTTTGCAGTCCGGAGGGACAAGAGTGGCGGTGCTAAATCTGATTTCCCTCAGAACTAGTTTTCCTATATAGTCCCGCTGTCAGACAAGTTGCACTGACTGACAACATCAGGGCCGCTGCTGCCTTACATCATGTTCTATGATTCTAAAATGAGCCTCTCAGCGATCGGAGCATGTGAAAGCCTGATACAATCGCCGCCGCCGGTTTCTGGGCCGCAGCTGCTGCCTGTTGCAGACTGGACACAGCAACAGATCACAAACGGAAACTTCAGGATTTACTTGCGAGGGAGACCACAGACCATAATCCATGGAAGCATCATTATATAAACGCCCACATCCATTGATGATTCTGACATTGACTATGTGTTGGAGGAAATGGCTGCTATTGATTTGTGAATTTCTGATAACTTGCCACTCCGATGAAGAAGGCAACACTTGAAGTGGCTTGAAACGAAATATATCCCAGTCCAAACGTCTCAGAAATATTTCATTCAAAGGAACAAATAGTAGTGATATGAAATATCAATTTACAGTGGGCACTGAAGCCTGTCCAGTGAAAGTTGAAACAATTGTAGGAATCTTGATTACAGAGCTCTCAATGTTAAAGACATTTACATATAATCGATCAAACATCTATAATACTAGCAGGCGCACGACGTTGTTATCAAGACAGGAAGCTAATGAACAAGCATTAGTTCAACAATAATCTATAGCAAAGGACCTGCAGGTTCGTGGAATAGCTGATTGATGATCAAAAGCCAGACTAAGGACAAAAGCCAAATTGAAATATGTCAGGAAGAATGGTGGGATTGCTTTTTGGATATTGGACACGTCACATAACGTTAATCTGCCACGTTTCTGTTGTAATTTTATCTTGTGTCGTACGTAGTTCTGAAGCTGATGTTTCATGTTTTCTGGTGTGTACCTCCTTCACTTGGCTGGAGCACAATGCCAGATACTTCTATTGCAATCACCGATTTGCACAATGACATAAATTCTCCAAGCGCATGTTTGCATTTTAGTCAAATGTATTCAACATAAAGTGAGGACAGAGATCCTTCTCGGAAGCTGCACCCATTGACCTCAGTGTGTTAATTATTTTGTTATATTTGAACTTGGCTCATTCTGGTATAAAGGTAGGAAGTAAATGTTACTCTCGACTCGACTACCACATCTTGCACTTTGTTCCATTGGGGCGCTGTTATTGTACGAGGCTCAGCCTGGTTCCTGTCACTGTGTCTCTCAGTCCGCAGTAATATACTGCGCTGTCAGACAGCTGCAGTTCATAGATGGTGAAATTCCCCTCATTTTTTGACTTGTCCAAAGATGCAGAAAATCGATCGGACACCCCCTCTCCTCTCCTGATACTGCCATAGTTGTGAACGTAGATTAAGAATATTGGAGATTTCCCTGGATCCTGGCGGTACAGTTGCAACGTATACGTGTCATCTGTGGTCGAATATCTGAAATGAATGGTGACTGAATCTCTTTCAAATTGTGTCACTGTAACCGGCTTCTGTGAGATCGAATCGGCACAATTAACACCTTTGCAAATATAGAAAAAAAGTGACATTAAAATGATGATGATGACGAATGTGACAAGTCAACGCATACACTGTAATAGAGGGAAATACAGACAAATCGAAAATTGCAATAAACATTTTACCTAGAAGAGAATATTTTACAACTCAGAAACTTACCTGTTAAGAGTGTTGCAGTAGTGAGAAACGAGTAAATGGTAATAGTCGACATGTTTGCAGAGCAGATGGTGGGCTAGAACAAAGAAAGTTGAAGCTGATTCTTTTGAGCTGGCAGTCAATGGGTGTCATATCCGGTCTCGCTGCCGAATTGTTCCCTTCTGTCAGAGTCATCATATATCACCCAATCGGCTAACACCCGCTTTGTTCTCCAGTCCATGACGTCAACGTGTTGACCGCATGAACTCCACTGGGAAATACGTGAGGCGTTTGCTCCCTCCAACCTGCTCCACGAGTGGATAATATGGTGGTTGATCCGTATCATTTCCAAATTCTGGCAGACAACTCAAATCATACCTGTCCTTTTTGATTCATCAATCTATCAATATCGGCCCAAAATCAACTCCACGCCAGGGCAAGAAATACTTGCTGATCTCTGTAAAAAACTGATGGGAGCACTAACTTCAACTCTCCTCTTCAACAATGTCAGTCATGTTCACTGCAAGTTAATATTTCATGCTGACTGAATTTAAGAGCAGGAAAATTCTGCTCCAATTGTACAAGGTGTTGGTGAGGCCGAACCCAGTGTATTATGCGCAATTCTGGTCTCTATACTTGAGGAAGGATTTAATGGCTTTGGAGGCGGTGCAGAGGAGGTTCACCAGATTGATTTCTGGGAGGATGGGGTCAACCTCTGAGGAGAGGTAAAACTGCCTGGGGCTTTACTCGGTAGAATTTGGAAGAACGAGAAGCGATCTTACCAAAACATATGCAATGATGAAAGTGATACGTAAGATAGAGGGAGGCAAGTTGTTTCAGCTGGTGGGTGAGACGAGGTCGAGGGGACGTGGTGTCAAAATTAGGGGGAGTAGATTTAGAACAGAGATAAGGAAGAGCTATTTTTCCCGTGGGCGGCACGGTGGCACTGCTGTCTCACAGCGCCAGAGAGGCGGCTTCAATTCCCCCCTCGGGCAACTGTGTGGCGTTTGCACATTCTCCCCTGGTTTACTCTGGTGCTCTGGTTTACTCCCATAATGCAAACGTGTGCAGGTCAGGTGAATTGGCCAGGCTAAGTTGCCCGTAGTGTTAGGTGAAGGTGTAAATGTAGGGGAGTGGGTAGCGCTTCGGTGTGGACTTGTTGGGCCGAAGGGCCTGTTTCCACACTTTAAGTAATCTAATCTAATAGTGAATTTGTGGAATTCGCTGCCCAAGGAAGAGTAGAAGCAGCTTCATTGAATTTATCCAAGACGCATTTGAATGAGTTTTTGCATGTTCTGTAAAATAAGGGTTATGGGTCTAATGCAGGTCAGGGGAGCTGAGACAATGGATATACTTTAATGAATGGTGGAGCAGGCTCGACGGGTCAAAGGGCCTCTCCTACGTCTATTACTATGTGGCATCGCTTTAACATTTCAAGAGCTCTTTGCTCTTCACAATCAACTGGCACAGTGATATAAGAATAGTTTCAATATAGAAAAGCGCAGAAAGAGATATTTTGGGACTACTGATGTTTGTCGTTTCGTTTTCAATATCTTATCAGTTGACAATCCAGTGACATATCCGAAATGTGGCTCAGGACGTAGGTAGGGAATGGAGGGTCATGAGTGTGTTTGGCTAGTTTTTGTACGGACTGACTGCAACTCTTTGTCAGCGTGAGACTCAGCGCACAGTGATAGACGGCAGAGTCAGATACAAGAGCAGCTGCGATATTTAAAGGAAGTACTTTCTTTTCTTTGTCCAGAGTGGAAGAGAACCTGTCAGAGAAAGCTGGAAAGGTATGTCCTTCTTCCTTGTTGAATCTTCTCAGTAAATATCTCAGAGTTTTCCCCGGATACTGGATGTACCAAAAGAGCACTGCAGTAGTGTACTGTGCTGAGTAATTACAGTTCAGGATTACAGTCTCTCCTTCTTGAACCGTTTTTTCAAGTGGATGCTGGGAAACTGAATCTTGGCCACTCGCACCTGCAACAAACACGATGAAGTTGTCAATAAGTTGAAGGTCGAACTGGTGAAGCGTATCTTGACGATTTTAAGACAGACTTACCTGACACCACTGTCATTATTATCAGTAAAGTGCATAAAAAGCACATGTTTCAGGTTCGACAGTTAACAACACACTTTTGAAATATTTTCACCTACTGCTGTTACATGAAGGACTGAGCCCCGATCAGAAACAACCTTCACTCTCTGGATAAGTGAGATATATGTTCCCTTAATTCAATTGGCTGCTTTCTCAGATCTGACGTCAACAGTGGACCAATCACAGTTAATACAGGACCGAATACAGCTGACTCACTCCAATCTCTTCCCTGGCTGTCTTGCTCAACCTGTTGCTATTTCCCATATTTTCAGCCATTATGTCTCCCCCTCTCCCCTCCCCGCCCCCTTCACACTATATTTTCTGCAGCGATCGGTCGGCCACTCTTCCGAGAAGTAGATCTTTCTCTGTAGGTAGAATGAAATGTAAAATAATTCAAAATCATTTTATTACTCAGGTCTCAATTCATGTGGACAGCCAAAGCCCAGAGTTAATTGTCACCGTGTATAGTTCAGCAAGGAAATGCCAAGCAGTTAACCACCTCGAAACTGAGTTGTGGTACTAGTGGGACTCATCGTGTTTTGACAAATTGCTGACTTCATAACAGAAACAATTTATCCCTTGAATTTTAAAATTTTCACTGTATCAATCACCTCAAGAACCAGATTTCAGACTGTAAACAGTTTTCAAAGATAGTTTGGCATTGGATCTGGGACTTTTAGAAGTGAAAATTGATTAAGTTACTTACTGAGGGATGCATTGCAACAGAACAACACCTTTCGAAATGCTTCCACAAAACAATTTGATGTAGCCATAAAAAGAGTCTCTCTCTCTCTCTCTCTCTCTCTCTCTCTCACACACACACACACACACACACACACGTTGTATGGAGGACGACTGGTTCATCACTCAGGGGAGGATAGTACGTGTTAATCAGCAGGAGATTTATTTGGACATGATTAACCTTCTGCCATGGGACTGCATGAAATATGGAAACAATGCTAAGGATTGTGAGGGCAACTCCCTCCCGACTGAATACAGTGGAGTGGCTACCTCTGCTCAATCAGTCCTGTGAGTGGGGTGGGATATACCCAGGGAGGGTGATCGTTGTGTCTCAGATGTTGTGTATCAAATATGATTCCATAGCTATGAATATGTCAAACTGTTGCTTGACCAGTCTCTAATACAGCTCTCCAACTTTGGCACCATTTCCCCAGAAGTTCGTAAGGACAACTTTGCAGAGTCCACTTTTCTCTTTCTGCTGTTATTTTTTTCTAATGCATCATTCGATGCCATGTGGATCGTACCGTTGCTTTCCTTTGTTGAGACTTCAAAGAGATTGATAGACTTGGGTGGCATGGTGCCTTAATGGTTAGCACTGTTGTCTCGCAGCACCAGGGACCGGCGTTCAAGTCTAGCCTCGGGAGACTGTCTGTGTAGAGTTTACACATTCCTCCACGTTTATGTTGGTTTCTTCCGGGTGTTCCCGTTTCCTCCCACTATATAAAGATGTGCATGTTAGGTGAATTGCCCACACTAAAATTATCCATATTGCTCAAGGCTGTATCGGGGAGATGTAGAGTTATGGGGTTGAATCTGGGTACATTTTGGAGGGTTGTGTGGACTTGTTGGGCCAAATAGCCTGTTTTCACACTGCAGGGATTGTATGACATCTATGAATACAGGACCTTGCTAGTCCAGTGCTGTCGATCCGTAGTCACAAATGGGCTAGACCAGGTGAGGACAGAGGTTTACCCGGAAGTACATTAGTGAATGAAATCAATCAATTGACAATGTTGTCGTGGCCATTGTTAGATTCTTAATTCGAGATGTTTAATTTCATTCCATTCAAATTCCACCATCTACTTTGATGGGATTCGAATCCCGGTTCGCTGAATATTAACTGACTCTCTACAATAATAATCAAACGATAATACTAATAGGTTAGCTCTTCTCACTTTTTAAAACTTTCTCCAAAGCTTTCCTTTTCAAACATACCTCCCATTTCCTTTCGAAAGTTCCCATTTAAGTTATTTTGATCATCATTTTAGGTAATGTATTCCACCTCAGTTTAATAAGTTAGGAGAAATGAGGCATATCTCAAATGTCAGTGCGTGGGATGTACATATCACTAGAAGTGGAAATTCTTGGACACAATGCAGGTCTTTCCTTATCTAGTATTCGAGCTATCACCATTATTAAGGAACAGATTCATTTCACTTCCACTTCAACCTGCGATTTTACTGCAGATTTTTACCTAATTTATTTCAAATGGGCTTTTGCCCACAAACCAGGACGGTAACACAAACAGGTTCAAATGTTGGAGAATTATCAAGTGCCCATTTTCAAACTGGAAACTTAAACCTGCCACTTTACTTTCAGTCAGGGACAAATCACAAACACAGCAGTCTGCGTTTCAGATCTCCAGCATCCGCAGTTACCTTTCATGTTATGAATGTGATCACAGCCTTTTTGAGAAAGGAATTTTAAAGCATCAAGAGGTTTGGCAAACATTCACAACAGGGAGATACGATGCTCAACCTGTGTGCCTTCATGGATTCGATTAATCACCTCCTGAACAGACATAAAGATATCAAGGACGAACCATGCATGTGTGACGACTGTGGCAAGGAATTTAATTAGCCATCCTAGCTGGAAATCCTTGGATGAGTGACATGAGGAATAAATTTCCGGAGTTCGTTGTGAACTTTTCTGAAGCAAAACGTTGCATTACCAAATTAAAATCAGCTTGTTTCAGATTTGGGATTGGTTAAAGAGAGAGGGCAAGCAATCATTTTGTACCTGGTACAAGTCTGTTTAACTTCTTATGTTCAGCAAAAGAACTATGAGTTCATTCTTATTGACAATAATATTCACTTTATTGTCACACTTAATATGAGAGCTACGAACTAATATAAAAAAACACTACGAACTATCTTATGCTTTAATTTAACCTTGTATATTCGTATACCACCACACTCGAACTTGGCCATGCTCCATGTGATGACGTTTTACTTTCCTTTCGATGGTCTTAAAGGTGTCTTCTCCTTCGTAGGTTATTCTCGTGTTACCTTCCTGAGCGGGGTTTTGTGAAGAGTAACTGCCAACGGATTGCTCAGGTTCGATTAACCTAAACGATCAGACTCAACCAGGTCTTGGCGCGTTGATGGCAGAGTGGCCCTTAGCCATGCAATAGGGAAGGTGCTGGGTGCACGTAACCTCCTACAAATAGGGGTGCTAGGCACTCTCTGTCTAGCGAATGATTCACTACTCTCAATTGTCCCGAGGGCGTCATTCCATTGTTCCACTCAAGTCCAACTTCAGGTGTGTATTGCAGGGTTTGCTGCTGTCAAGCGTCTGTGGGTAGCTGCAGACTGTCCGGATTCTGCAACATACGGATGAACAATCACTTTAGTCGAGGCTGAGTTCGAGTTCCCAGCATGCTCTAATCATTGTTCATCTTTTCTAACACCATATAAAGTGTACTAGTGCCATCATAAGTTCATTATTTGAGGTAATGCTTCTGGCCACAGTTACCTTGCTCTTCAGAAGTCCTATTGAATAGACAACATAATGTTGTGCAATTTTTAATCAAGATTTAAAGTGACACCATTCATTCTGGAAATAGAGTCTGAAACCTGAACAATGGAAATTGGTTTTGATGGACTACCAATATACACAAAATGATTTGGAAGTGCACAGGCAGTGCTGAGTGGTTGAAGAGATATTATATGATCTGTAATTATTATTTGTTCCTTGAAAGCAGAAACATGTTGCAGGAAAAATAAATCAACCATGGCTAACAAAAGATTGAAGGTCCGAAGTTATATGGTTTGCAAGGCTGCTAGAAACAATGAGAAGCCAAATGTTTGAAAGTAATTCAAAATTCAACAAAGGATGAACCAAAGACGGATTAAAGGTGAAAAGAGAAGATGCATGGAATCTTGAGGAATTATTAATGTGGACTGCAGAAGTTGCTTACATAGATGAAATGCAGAAAAACGCAAAAAAAATACTGAATTGATTCCTCGGCCATCAGCTCCAACATACACTGCCTTATCACTAATGCACAGTTGCAGAAGGGTGGCCACAATATGCATTGCAGTAATTCGTCAAGTGACCAGCAACAGAACATTCTCATGCTCTCTACCACCTAGAAAGACAAAGACAGTAGATGCATGGGACCACTTCACTTTCAGGCCATACTCGGCCGTGACTTGGACGGACGTCACATTCTTTCACGATCTCTTGATCAAGATCCTGGAACTCTCTCGCTAACAACAATGTGGGTGCCCGAACTCAGCAAGAATTGCAGACATTCAAGAAGGCAGGTCACCACCACATTCTCCCAGGCAGTTAGGTTTGGTCAATGCTGCTCTCCCTGGTTCTCTGTGCTTAAAGTGATATAATACCACCCTCTGCTGGCGCTACACACCACTGCACTGGCAGAGTGTAAAAATCATTGGGGGTTATGCCAGAGCAATGGCAGCAACGCGCTACATTGTTCAAATGTACAACACCACCTGCTCACACACTTAGTCAACGTGGGGATGTCAGACCTGGTTAAGGTGAACCATTGTGTGCCACTTCCAGCAAATGAATGTGCCTGGAGAGGACAGATTAAGAAGCAGCAAGTCCTACAACCAGAAGTGTCAACACAGCAAACACTATGAAAAGTAGACATTGAAATATCAGCCCCGTTTTCCCTGTCACCCATAACATAACTGTTTTTTTGTGACTGGTTTCTCTGTATTCAAGGAATACAGGGTGATAGTTATTCATGACAGTAAGAGTTGCAACCAATTGAGATATATATCATCAGTTCATAATTGTTAAAAGGCATCTGGAATATATTAATTAGCAATGAATACCAATACATGTTAAGTTACAGAGGCCTGGGCCAGACTCTCTTATAATTTGGGACTAAAGGACAGACAAATCTGGAATTTTGTAAACTTTGATAAATTCTTTTGCTTTTAGGATACCTCGAGGGACTGTAGGTCTTATGGCTATCCAGGCATTCCAATCATCCAGCTGTTTTCAGAAATGTAAGTGCTTAAATTTCTTCTTTCATGGGAAATTTGGGTCTAGAATTACATTTGCATCATTATCCCTCACAATTAAATTAGATTCCGATTTCCTAAATACACTGACTACGCTGGAAAAAGTCGGACTTTGAACGATGCTCCAGCGCCTAGGTCGTATTATCCTGCTGCATGAAACGTACTTTGGTAGTGTCCATCGCTCACTTACAATGGAGACATTCAGCATCACTTGCGGACATTTCTCAAATAAAGACCACTGCCCTATGAGGCACGACATTCCCAAATCTCACAGTGCTTTGACAGATAAGTTTTCCCTCGCCTCCGATTTAAATGGAGAGAGTTATAGAGTCCTACAATACGGAGACAGTGCCTCTTAATCAAATGATCCATGCCATCCACCAACGCTAACACCATTTCCCTGCACTTGGTCTATATCCTTCTAATCCTTTCCTATCCATGGACTTGTCGAAATCCCTTTTAAATGTTGCTAATGTAGCCGCCTCAGCCACTTCTGCTGGCAGTTCATTCCACTTGAGTACTACCCTCTGTGTTAAAAAAGTTGCCCACAGGTTCCTTTTTATTCTTTTCCCTTCAACTGATGCCCTCTCGTTCTTATTTCCCCAACTTTGGACAAATGATTGAGTGCATTCACACTATCCATGCCTCTCATGGTCTCAAACACCTCGATAATATCCAACCCAGACGCATCCACACTTCCCTCAATCTCCTACACTCTAATGATAAATGCCTAACCTCTCCTTCTATTTCAGAACATTGAATCCAGGCAACATGCTTGTACATTTCTTCTGCACTCTTTCTATTTAAATAAATACTTCATATAGCAAGGTGACCAAATTGAACATCCTTACTGAAGTCCTGTATAATCGCAACATTACTTCCCAATTTCTATACTAAATTCCCTGACTGATGAAGGCTAGTGTGCCAAAAACCTTTTTCACTGTCCTATCTAACTGTGACTTTCAGACAACCGTGCACCTGAACATTGGGATCGGTCTGTTGCATTACATTCATCATGAAACTCTTGTTTTGAATTCACTTTCCAAAATGCAAGACCTCACACTTATCTATATCAGATTCTACATGCCATTTCTGGCCCAGTTCCCCAGCTGATCAAGACCTGCTTCAATATCTGATAACCTTCCTGAATGTTCACTATATCTCCGATTTTAGTGTCATCTGCAAACGTACTGTTCATGTCTTGTACATTGTCATCCAAATCATCAATATCGGAGCATTGGATACCTTTTGAAAAATAGATGCATTTAAACTATAACCTGTCGTTGTAGTACGTCGTTAATATTAGGAAGTAGTCCCTGAAATGTTCCCAATTGAGCACTCTTAAAAAATGTGATGCTTTCTGAAATACATGCTGCTTGGATTCGACAGCAGTGGTGGAACTATATGATCTTAATCAAAAGACAGCAACAGGTATAGAACTTTGACACTGTAATTTTTTCAATATCAAGCCAGAAATAATTTCCATTGCACTCAGAGATGGACACAGACATTCACACGCATGTGTGTGCACACACAAAGAAACACACACAGGCACGCACATCTAAACACACACATAAAATCTGTGAAACCAATCTGAACCCATCTAACCCACCCTATTCCGTTCTCAGCCATATGCCCATCCAATGACCGTTTAAAATCACTTAAAGTTGGAAAATCTACTACTGTTAAGGAAGTGCATTCCACGCCCCTTCAACTCTCTGAGTAAAGTAACTACTTCTGATATCTGTCCTATATCTATCACTCCTCAGTTTAAAGCCATGTCCCGTCGTGCTCGCCATCGCCATCCGAGAAAAAAACGCTCTCCCTGCCCACCCTATTTAACCCTCTGATTATCTTCTATGTCTGAATTAAGTCGCCTCTTAACCTTCTTTCTAACGAAAACAACTTCAAGTCGCTCAACCATGCTTAGTAAGACCTTCCCTCCATACATGCAACATCCCCGTAAATCTCACCTGAACCCTTTCCAAAGTTTCCGCATCCTTCCTATAATAGTGACCGAAACTGTACGCAATGTTCCAAGTGCAGCAGCGTCATTCAGATTCAATTTCTGAAGGGCCAGTATAATGAATGCGCAGCATCTTCCAATAGAAGGAGATTAAAAAGATGCTTGCATGGTTTTATGTAGGCCCCGTCAGAGAGAGGTGGGTGAAGGTGCGCGTTTTTTTTTGTGTGTGTGTATACAGGTGAGAGAGAGGTTGATTTCAGAGAGAGATCACCTTTGAAGGCCATAACATAATGAGTTACTAATCTTGATCTTCCTGCTAATATCGCATCATGGTGAGGTGATACGCCGCTTCAAATCACTCACCAAAATTTTAGGATTAATATTGAGATCAGTTGCTTGTTTCAAGAAGGCAGATGGAAGTGTGGAAAACACTGTCAGTTGCAATGAGTGAAGAAAATACCCCGAAACCATTGGCTGCTGCATCTGAAATAAAACGTGCTGAGTAAATCAAGCTACCATTTTGTTTTGGGCGAGGGGTGGGGGGTGGAGAGGGAGAAGGATATTTTGATTATCATTGACTACGATACGTGTGAACTCAATTGTGTTGAGAAAATTTCCGTCACAATTTCCGGACGTAACCACTAGAAGGCAGGGTGAATCAGTGACATGAATTGAATGTGAGGGCGGAGTAACATTACGCAGAGTGTGCGCAGCTGTTAGTGTGAAAGACTTGGTATCAAAAAGTGAACTCCAAGACATAAAATATTCCACAATTTCGAAGGAAGGCTACATTGTGCTCAACACGAAAAGAGGATTTTTCTAGTTATTAATTTCTTTTTCTCAAGAAAATTCTGTGGGCCTTACGTTTCATGTAACTTGATCATGTTTCAAATTTACCAAGGTCTTTTCTTGCTTTCCTCTCTAATCTACATGGTAGAAACTGGAGAAGATGAAGTAAGGCAACTGGCTCGGAAAACAGTTGTTCAGGAGGCAGAAAACGCTTCCATGGAGTGCTCCACAACAACATTGGGCACAGTGCATTGGTACAAACAGTTCCCGAACCAGCCACCCCAGTATCTGGTGATGGCTAAAACAGAAGCTGATCAACATGAGAGGATCTCTGCTTCATTCAGTACAGTCAACAAACACAGTACTCTAAGTGTGAGAGACGCCAGACTTAATGACACCGCCATCTATCTCTGTGCCAATGGGGGCACAGTGTCATAAACAGAGGGCGAGTCTGAACAAAAACCTATACCGAGTGGGAGTGCCGCAGTTCTGAGCATTAATATTATTATTTCTGGGCTTTATAAGGGGAACGTGATCACGATTAAAAAAAAGAAATAATATGGCCGAGCAAAATGCAAAGAGTGCAAGAAGTGAAGAGAATTGGAAATCTGGGCAGAGACAAAGGAAACATATACATATATGCTAACATCAGTGAAAGGAAAGATGAGAGAAAGAGCAGAAATAACGTAACAATCCACGTAGAAGAGAGAATGGTGATAAACTATTGAAAGATAAATAGAAAAATAACGTGTGATACACAGATGTTAAGTATTAAAATCATTTAAGTCATAAATCAATGGTGAAGAAAAGTAAAGTGGCCTTACTTTTAACATCATTCACATTTCATGAACAGTTACACAATCCAGTCGTCTCAAAAATGACTCCACAAAGCTAATCATTCGATATCATCACATCCATTGAGTTGCTCATTTCCTTGTCAAACAACGTTTCTAGATGTCCCGCCAGAGGAAGCTGTAGCCTTACTCATCTAAACTCTTTATACCCTTCTTGCAGAGTCTTTGTGCAATTCTAATCACTTGCCTTGCCATTTAGTTTTGTGTGTTTGCAAAATATATTCTCTTCTGTCAATAATATGCATAAACGTGTACTCTGTTCTCTCGCCATTCCTATTCAGATCTTCAGAGAAACTGTCATCATGATTTCTTCCTTCAAAAAAATATCGTATTAGGATTGCACAGGCAATTCTGGCATGTATCACTAATACACCTTGAAAATGTGGCATTGAGCCGATTTATCTGGGTGCTGCAATGTATCTGGTATAGATACCATGGATACATTTGCTATGGCACAGTGTAAAATTCAAGAAATGTCCATAGGTATGAATCTTATCAGAAAATGCAACAAAATCAATATTCCACTCTATCATTTAAGTAATTGAAAACGTAGACTTTTTAAAAAAAAAATTGACATCATCATTTTATGCAAAACCCCCAAGTATACTGACTCTCAGGCTGGGCTAAAGGCAGGTCTCAAAAGGTATGAGAGCAGTTCTCTTAACTAGGGAACTCCTGTTCTAATACTCGAACAACATGGTTAAAAGTCACACAAAACCAACTTGTCAACCAATAGGTTTAGTTGGAAGTTTCCGGAGCGCTGTGCTTCATCAGGTGGTTGTGGAGTTTAAGTCCATAAAACACAGAATTTATAGCAAAATTTTACAGCGTGATGTCACTGAAATTATGCATTGAAAAAATACCTGGATTGTTTGTTAAGTCTCTCATCTTTTAGAAGCAACATGTTGCTTTCAGTTCTTTCTTACGTAAATTTCAGAATTTTTTTAAAGTTCCATTCTCAAGAGAACTTTAACAATTGGTGTCATGTCGGCCCAGTTAATGCCGGCAAGACACTCATTGTTAAAGTTCACTTGACAATATAACCTTAAAAATAAATATGTGAGTTACATATGAAAGAACTAAAACCAAGATATCTATACTAAAAGATGAGGCTTAACAGACAATCAAGATCTTTTTTTTTCAATACATGATTTCAATTACAATCACACTGAAAACGTTGGCTATAAATTCTGTGTCTTACAATCTTATACTCCACAACCATCTGATGAAGGAGCAGCGCTTCAACAGCTAGTGGTTCCAAGTAAACCTGTTGGACTAGAAACTGGTGTTGTGTGATTTTTAGCTTTGTACATCCCAGTCCAGCACCGCCACCTCCAAACTGAACAACATGAACTGAGTTCCTTCTCTGACTTCGCCTACGGACAAATAAAACTGCCAAATACCAATGTTGGTTCAATTCTTTCTAAAACCCGCTGTCTGGTGAATAAATCCACTGTGTTCCTTTCTCATGCGGCCACCTGAAATGAAGTTCAAAGAGCCAGTAGCTGATTGGTTGAATCGAACAACAAAGGCGTTTGAAACTCATTGGTTGTCACCCGATGTCTTTGTCAATAATGAACCAATGGGAAGATATCCGGAAAGGTTACCGATTCTTGACTAAAGCTATTTTAGCTTCAACCGTTCTGCTGACATTCACTGTGATCTCTCTGCAACAATGTCACCTGAAGCACTGTGTTTATTCCTCACGACTGCAGCTGTTCTAACGGGTAGGTTGGTAACTTGAGGATCTCTGTATTTCAGATCCGCAGTGGCAATTGCAGTTGTCCGAGCAGTTCCATCAACACAGAGGCAGCCATACATTCTCTCCAAATGAAAATCATCATGTGGAGACAAAGTTGTCCAACACCAGCACTGTTTGCGATGAGTTAGCAAAGGACCCCTAATGAAAGACAGTGGAAGAGTTAGTCTGGGAGTTAAGCAGGACTGAGTCCATTCAGATACTTTGATAGAGGTGAGATATTTAAACTCACGTACCGTCTGCAGTTTTCCCTTCGGGATCGGAAAAGACATGGAAAATGACCTTATTAGACAGTGTGATCTATTTACTGAAGGAGGTTTTATTTAATCTGTCAAAGCCCTTTACCAACATATCTGCTGAGTTGCATGAAATTAATTCCTGTTTATCTTCCCTAACGTAGTTCTCAGTTTATTGTTCAAGGTGACAGGATGACACTGGCACAAGCATACTGAAGTGTTTTCTGTAATTTCCTGGTTCTCCTGGAGTCTATAACTTCAAGTGCTGATCTTGCTAATGTTGACCTTTGCGACATACTCTGTATGCCTCCGTCTAAGTTTGTTCTTCTCATCCTATGATCTGTATGTCCTTCTTTACTATGATCTGCCTATACCGCTCGTAAACAAAGCTTTTCACTGCCCTGAGGTACGCATGCCAATAAGTCCATCAATTGACCAATCAAATAAATCGATCAATCAATTTTACAGGACTTTGTCGAGGAGATTCTGTCTCACAGACAATGGCTTCGATCGTAGTGAATGAGGGAGACAGTGTCTCGATGTTCTGTAATTATACCACAACAAGCAATGCTCCTTACCTTTTCTGGTATCGTCAACATTCCAGTGGCTCCATGGAGTTTCTGCTACAGAGGAGCAAATTTGGCGTGAACACAGAAAGTTTTGAAGGAGACCGGTTATCCTCAGAGCTCGAGCATGTCAACCACACCATCTACCTGAAAGTGGTGAAAACAGAACTGTCAGACTCTGCAATGTATTACTGCGCACTGAGCCCCACGGAGACTCAGAACTGGACTGACCCTGTACAAAAACTGTCAGGGAGTCACTGAACATGACAGTGTGTCAGGCAAACGGTGAGATCAGGAGTGGATCTGAAATTGTACCCGAATTCGCAGTGATATCTGATAATTTTCATTTGAATACATAATTGCAATAAGCTAAATCTGCCAGTTTCGTGAATGAAAAGTGATTACATGATTTTTTGCCCTTAAGATGTACCAAAGCATTCCACGTTTACAGCGATGTAGAAAATGCAACAACCAGTTACATCTAACAAAAGTCAAAACATTTGATTGGAGAAACAGTCGTCGTTCACATGATTCTGTTGGGTCACCTGAATCTCTGGAGCAACTGGAATAGCATCAATCATTTCGTGGGATATTGAGTCCTGCCACTGCAGCTGCATGTCAGGATTTTGCAAATAACGAAGGACAGAATCGTTTATCCAGGACTTCGCAGGCTTGCTTTCGGATACCAATCAGAGAGTAGGATGTAACTCCGATCTGAACAACACTAACCAAACAAACGCACTCAATAGCGGCTGATTGACAAGTCAAGGTCACCGGTGAAAGTCTCAGTCTGGTGTGGTTTCTATTTCTTTGGCTGCCTAGAAATCAACATTTCTCACACAGCACCTAAATTCATTGATTGTTTCCCAATCGTTCACATCTGATTATGTCAATTGTATAAGGACTAGAGGTGCCCTCCCCTCCCTCTGGCGACATTTAAGAGAATCCGAATACTATTGTGACCACAAGTTGCATTGGAGATGGTGAAGGTGATCTGCCTCTTGGCAGATGGAAGGACACTCACAGTGCGATTAGCAAGGGAGTTCCACAATTTTGATTCAGCTACAGTGAAAGAGGATATTCAAGGTGAGCTGGTGATTTATTTTCAGAGAAAGTCACAGGTGGTATTGTAATCCCAACGTTTGGAAATTTCAAATTGACTTAGTTTCTTCGTGAATATACAACTCTTCTAGGATTCTGTTCATCTAACGGCATGGACACTTAACAGCGACTGCAGTGAGGTTTCCTTTGTGAGTCAGTAAACAAATGGACTGACACTGATTCAAAAGATGGGGGTTGCTGGAAAAGCTTGGCAGGTCTGGTGGCATTGTGAAGAGAAATTAAAGTTTACATTTTGGGTCCCGTAACCCTTCCTCAGAAATGAAACAACATTTTCAATGCAACCCCTGGTTGAAGACGTCTCTTGACACGGTCCACCTGCGTCACCACACACTGCCTTTAAACCAGCTGCTGATGAGTTGAGACTGTCCCAAACCTCCTGCTGAAATGTGCCTCTGCCACGTAAGTTTGGAGAAAAATGCAATGCTTTTGTTGAGGTTCGTCCTGAGCAGCTCCATATACTCTGCAGTCCGTTCCCTGGATACACATTTTTAGAGACATCAACTGCATCTTGAGAACTATCAAAATATTGAAAGGCACTCTTTGATCTGCCCGAGCCTTGATCGTCTACCAGAACAAGGAGTTCACCCCGATTGAGTGTTGCAGGTTGACATATTCCAATGACCAGGACTGCATGCTGTGGTCTGCATTAAAGCTTGGGTCAGCCACTGCCAAGACACAGTGGGGAAAGACCACCGTCTGAGGTCTTCCTGCTCAAGATAAATGGCGGTCCATTCAATTATTGGACTGTCCTCGTGTGCCCAGTATATGGAAACAGAAGTATTGTATGTGCAAGAGAGGTGTTTGGTTTTCGAACGTTCTGTGTGTTTACTTGATATGCAACTGTGCAGAAATGAACAGTTTCTGGTTCAATGTATATGCACAAAGAGATCTGTTTTAAGAATAAACTATGTTTTTGAAATCAAAATAAGTTTACTGAGGTGCAATTATTGCTTGTTGAAAAGTTCACTCAATACCCTGAACTGGCGATGACAAATAAAGTCAAAAGTGTGGCACTGGAAAAGCACAGCAGGTCAGGCAGATCAGGAGAGTCGACGTTTCGAGCTTAAGCTCTTCATCAGGAGTGATGCAATTACTCACTTTCTCCCCAGCTTGATGTAAAGTCAATCATAGCAAGTTTCGAAGGTGTCTGCGAAGACTGTTTTGCTTTCACCAGACAAAGATGAAATTTAATCACAAAGTGCGTCGGAATGACATGATGATATAATAGATGAGGAACATGCAAGAAAATCAGAAACAGCTACAGAGCTTCAAAAGATATGGCCATATCTGTCAAAAGAGAAATAGTGTTACCTTTTCGAATCTGATATGACCCCACTTTAGAACGTTCCGTTCGAGTGATGTGTTCACAGCTACTGTGATCATGGTTGAGAGAAGGCACTGTTAACCACAATATTCTCCATGCGACTGAGGTGCATTGGTGAAAATAGATTCTGTATAATCTGATCTCCCAACATTCACTATGTCGGTTCAAACTGAAAGCCAACTGCGTTACCGTGACAATCCCAATTTTATTGTTTCTTTCTCCATTCTAATTTGCCCGCTTCTGCAATGGGTGCATTTTGCTCTTCCAGATCTAACCCGAACTTCGAATGAAATATATCCCAGTCCAACTGTTCTAGAAATATTTAATTCAAAAGATCACATAGTTGTGATATGAAATATCAATTTAGAGTGGGATCTGAAGCTTGCCCAGTGAAAGTCCAAACAATTGCACTAACCTCACTACAGAGCTCTCAATGTTAAAGACATTTACATGCAATAGGATCATATATCCACAATATTAGCTGGTGCCATGACATTGATATCAAGAAAAGGAGCTTACGAACAAGCATTAGTACAACAATAATCTATGGCACAGGAATAGTGATCTGCACGTTCCTGGAATAACTAATGGATGATCAAAAAACAGACCGAGGACAAAAATCACATTGAAGTATATCAGGAAGAATGACGGAATTTCTTTTAGATACTAGATGAATCACGTAGCATTGATCTAAGTCAAGATTCAAATGTATTCAGCATAAATTGAAGACGTAGGTTTTTCTCGGATGCGGCAGTATTGTCCTGTGTCTGTTAATGATTCTGTTTTATTTGAACTTGGCTCATTATGATATAAAGACCTGTCTGTTGCACTACACTCCTTATGTCCCTACCATCCATCATGAAACTCTTGCTTTGAAATGACTTTCCAAAATGCAAGACGTCACACTTAACTATATCAGGTTCCATTTGCTATTTCTGGCCCAGTTCCCCAGCTGATCAAGTTCCTGCTGCAATTTCTGATAACCTCCTTCACTGTGCATGATACCTCCGATTTTAGTGTCATCTTCAAACTTCGTGCTCATGCCTTGTACAATCTCATTCAAACCACTGATATGAGAACATTGGGTAGCTGTTTTAAAATGGATGCATTTAAAACTTTAATGCCTCATTCTATTACGTCATGAGTATTCGAAAAATTCCCAATCTGAGGCCTTTCAAAAGAATCTGATACTTTTTGAAACATCTACCACTTCAATTCGACAGTGGGTGGTGGAATGATATGATCTTATTCAGAACACAGCAACAAGCAGTGAACTTTGACACCGTATTTCTTTCAACATCAAGCCAGAAGCAACTTCCATTGCACGCGTGAATGGACATATACATCCACATGCACGCGGGTACACACACACACACACACATACACACACACACATACATACACACGCGTGCACACCAACAGACAAAGATAAACACAGGCACACACACAAAGACATGCACATGAACACACAGAAATGCACATTTGTAGTCACATAAAATTACACATATACACACACAGCAACAAACATAAAGAGAACTGCACACAGAAATATACATAGAAAGATACACACCAACTCCCAGAGGCACCACGCACACATAAAAGCACGAACCTTATGTTCAGCACGTCCCCTGCTCGCTTTCATTTTTCCCGCCATCTGTTTCTCCACTTCTGTCAGCATTTAGAACAGAGAACACAGAACATTGCAACGCAGTCCAAGCCCTTCAGCCCTCGATGTTGCATTGACCTGTGAAACCAATCTGAACCTCATCCAACATACGGTACTCCGTTCTCATCCATATGTCTAACCAGTGACCATTTATATGGCCTTAAGGTTGGCGAGTCTACTAAAGTTGCAGGAAGCGCGTTCCACGCACCTTTTACTCTCTTAGTGAAGAAACTACCACTTGTGTCTGTCCTTTATCTGTCATTCCTCAGTTTAAAGCCATGTCCCGTCATTCTCGCCATTGCAATCTGAAGAACAAGCTCCCACTGTCCATCAAATCTAACCATCTGTTTAACTTCTATGCCCCAATTAAGTATCTCTCACCCTTCTTATTTTTAACGAAAACATCCTCGAGTCTCTCAGCCTTTCCTCGTAAGACCTCGCCTCCATAACAGGCAACATCCAAATAAATCTCGCCTGAACTCTTTCCAAAGCTTCCACATCCTTCCTGTAATACAGTGACCAGAACAGTATGCAATGCTCCAAGTGTAGCCGTACCGTTCAGGTTCAATTTCTGAAGCACCAGCATAATAAATGCACAGCATCTTCCAATAGAAGGCGATTTCAGAAATGCTTGCGTGGTTTTGGGCAGACCCCTTCAGAGACAGGTGGGTGAAGGTGTGCGTTTGTGAATGTGTGTGTGTGTGTGTGTGTGCGAACATGTATGTGTATGCATGTGAGAGAGGGGTTGATATCAGAAAGATCACCCTTGAGGGCCATAATACAATGAGTTACTAATGTTGTTCTTCCAGTTAGTACAGTGCACGAAATGGAAACACATGTTCAAATCGCATCACGCTGAAGTGACACGCCGCTTCAAATCACAGGCCAAGATTTTAGGATTAATATTGAGATCTTTTGCTTGTTTCAATAAGGCTGATCAAAGTTTGGAAGTCAGTTTCAGTTGCAATGCGTGAAGAAAATACCCTGAAATCGTTGGGTGCTGCATTGAAATAAAAACGTGCAGGGTATCACAGGCAACCTTTTTTTTGGGTGGTGGTGGGGGGTTTATTTTTGTTTTCATTCGGCTGAAGTCAATTCTGGTGAGAAAATTGCCGTCACAATTTCCGGACATTACCACTAGAGGGCAGGGTGATTCTATGACATATATTGAATGTCAGGGCGGAGTGACATTACACACAATGTGAGCAGCTGTTCGCGTCAAAGGCTTGGAGCAGAAAATAAGCTTCAAGACACAACTTATTCTGCAACTTCGAAAGAAGGCAGCACTGTGGCTGAGCCGAAAACAGCGTTTTTCGAGTCATTAACCCCTTTTTTATTCAACAAACTGTATGGACTTCATGTTTCATGTAAAGTGATTATGGCTCAAACTTTCCGAATTCTTTTCATGCTTTCCTCTCTGATCCACATAGTAGAAACTGGAGAAGATGAAGTAGTGCAACTTGCTCGGTGGATAGTTGTCAAGGAGGCAGAAAACGTTTCCATGGAGTGCTCCATAGCAACGGCATCTGGCATAGTGCATTGGTACAGACAGTTCCCGAACCAGCCAGCCCAGCATCTGGTGATGGCCAAAACAGAAGCTGATCAACATGAGAGGATCTCTGCTTTAGTCAGTACAAACTACAAAAGCAGTGTCCTAAGCGTGAGAGACGCCAGACTTGATGACGCCGCCATCTATCTCTGTGCCAGTGGGAGCACAGTGTTACAAACAGAGGAAGAGTCTGAACAAAAACCTACACCGCGTGTGAAGACCGCAGTGCTGTGTATTCATGTTATTATGTCAAGGCTCTCTAATTCAATGTTAAGGGGAATGTGGTAACAAACAAATTGCAGCCGAGCAAGATGTAAAGAGTGCAAGAGGTGCAGAGAATTGGAAATCTGGGCGGCGACAAAACATACATATATACGTATGCATACATGAGTGAAAGATGGGAGAAAGTGCAGAAATAAAGGAATAATACATGTCGAAGAAAGAATGGTGATAATCCATTGAAAGATAGAAGGATAAAATAACAAGTATCATGCATACATGTTAAAACTTAGATCATTTTAAGTCGTAAATCAACCGTGAAGTAAAGAGGCCTTTCTTTAAACATCATTCACATTTCAATAACAGTTACATAATTCAGTCGTCTAAACTCCAATCTTACGATATTATCCCATCAAAGCAATTGTTCATTTCCGTGTGGTGCAACGTTCTTTGATACCCCCACCAGTGAAAACTGTAGTCGAACTCACTTAACCTCTTTATGTCCTTTTCGCAACATCCTCATCACTTGCCTTGCTATTTAGTTTTGTGTCTTTGGCAAAATGCATTCTGTTCTGTCAGGATTTGTATTAATATGTACCTCTGCTCTCTCACCATTCCCATTCAGACTTTCAGAGAAACTGTGTGATCATGTCTTCCTTCAAAAATATTATAGTATTCGGGTGCTACAGGCCACTCTGGCATGTATCATTATTGTAACTTGAGAATATGGCAGTGAAACATTTTGTCCAGGTGCTGCAATGTGTTCGGTGTAGATACCGTGGATTCATTTACGATGGCACAATGTAAAATTAAAAATCAGAAAATGCAACAAAATCGCAATTCCACTCAACTGCTTTAGTAATTGAAAGTGCACTTTTTTTTTAATGGACATCATCACTGTGTTCAAAACACTCAAACACACTGACCCTCAGCCTGGGCGAAAGGAAGTTCTCAGAACGCCAGAGAGCAGTTCCCATAACTGCAGAACTCTATTTTCTGGCACTCGAACAACGTGGACTGTGTTCCTTCTCTGACTTCGCCGACATAGAACTAAAACTGCCAAATGTCATTATTGGTTCAAAATCTATGTAAAACCCCATTGTCTGGCTAATAAATACACGGTGTTCCTTTCACTTGTGGCCATCTAAAAGGAAGTTCAAGGAGCTTAAAGTTGATTGTTTGAATTGATGAACAAAGGCGTTTGACACTGATTGGTTGTCACCTCATTCCTCTGTCAACAATGAACCAATGGGCAGAGATCCGGAAATGTTAGCAATTCTTGACGAAAATTATTTTAACTTCGATCTGCTCACATTCACTGTGATCTCTTGCCAACAATGACACCTGGAGCATTGAGTTTATTCCTCACAGCTGCAGCTGTTCTAACCGGTAGGTTGATAAATTGAGGATTATTTTGTTTCAGATCCCCAGCTTCAATTACATTTAACTCAGCAGTTCCATCAACGTAGAGGCAGCGATACGTTCTCTCCAAATGTAAAATAATCATGTGGGGCCAAACGTTTCCAATACCAGCACTATTTGGGATGTGTTAGCAAACGACCCAAATTGACAGACAGTGGGAGAGTTAGGCTGGGAATTAAGAAGGACGGGGTCCGCCCAGATACTTTGACAGAGGCGGGAGCTAAAAACTCATCCACCGTCTGCAGTTTTCCCTTCAGGATCAGGAATGAAATGGAACATGACCTTGTTAGACGGTGTGACCTGTATACTGAAGGAGGTTTTATTTAATCTCGCAAAGACCTTTACTAATACAGCTGCCGAGTTGCGTGAAATTAATTTCCGTTTATCTTTCTTAACTTATTTCGCAGGTTATTGTTCAAGGTGACAGGATGACTGTGGCATAAGAATAATGAAGTGTTTTCTGTAATTTCTGGATTCTCCTGGAGTCTCTAACTTCAAGTGCTGATCTTGCTAATGCTGACCTTTACGACATAGCCTGTATGCCTTTGTCTTGGTTTGTTCTTCTCATTCTATGATCTGTATACACTTCTTTACTATGATCGGCCTATACCGCTGGTGAAGAAAGCTTTTCAGTGCACTGAGGTACACGTAACACATAGTTCATCAATTAACCAATCAAGTAAATCGATCAATCAATTTTGCAGGTCTTTGTCGAGGAGATTCTGTCTCACAGACACCGGCTTCAATCACAGTGATTGAGGGGGACAATGTCCAGTTGTTCTGTAATTATACCACAACAAGCAGTACTCCTTACCTGTTCTGGTACCTACAACATTCCAATGGTTCCATGGAGTTTCTGCTACGGAGAAGCAAATTTGAAGCGAACGCCGAAAGGTTTCAAGGGGACCGGTTTTCCTCAAAGCTCGATCATGTGAACAGCACCATCAACCTGAAAGTGGTGAAAACAGACTGGCAGACTCTGCAATGTATTACTGCGCACTGAGCCCCACGGAGACTCAGAACTGGGCCGACCCTGTACAAAAACTGTTAGGGAGTCACTGAACATGACAGTGTGTCAGGCAAGCGGTGAGATCAGGAGTGGATCTGAAATTGTACCCGAATTCGCGGAAAATCTGATACTTTTTCACTTGAATACATGACTTTATTCGTTATAAATATGTTATTGAGATAAACTAAAGCAGTCAGTTTCGTGAATGAAAAGTGAATGCATGATTTCATGCCTTTTGAAATGTCCGAAAACGTTCCACAATGAGCGACGTAGAAAATGCAGCATCGAGTGACATCCAACAAAATCCAAAGCATCTGGTTAGTGAAACAATGATCGGTCACGTGATTCTGATCGGCCACGTGCATCGCTGGAGCAACCTGAATAACATCAAACATTTTGTGCTGTATTGAGGTCCTGCCTCTGCAGCTGCATGTTAACCGTTTCAAAATAGAGAGAGACAGATTCGTAGGCCCAGGATAATGCAGGCTTGCTTTCAAATACCAACAGCAAGTGGGATGTAACTCCGATCTGAACAACACTAACCAAACAACACACTGAATAACGGCTAATTAATGAGGCAAAGTGACCAGCGGAAGTCTTATTCGCATGTGGTTTCTGCTTGCTGGGCTGTCTGGAAATGAACATTCTTCACCAAACACCTAAATTTGTTGATTGTTCCCAATCGTTCACATCTGATAACGTCAATTTTATAAGGACGAGAGGATCCTGTCCTCCCTCTGGTGACATTTAAGAGAAACCAAATACTAGTATGACCACAAATTGCATTGTAGAAGGTGAAGGGGATCTGCCTCTTGGACTGCTGAACTCCTTGAGATGGAAGGAAACTCACAGTGCTGTTAGCAAGGGAGTTCAAGAATTTTTGACTCAGCAACTGTGAAAGAATATATACTGTTCTAGGTAAGATGGTGACTTACTTTGAGAGAAAGTTACTGACGGTATTATAAGCCAAACGGTAGGAATTTTCGAATCGATTTAGTTTATTCTTGGACGTATGCCTCCTCCAGGATTCTGTTCATCTCACAGTCTGGACACTTATCAGTGACTGCAGGGGGTTTCTCTTGGGGTCATTAAACTGACGGACTGATGCTGATACAAAAACGGGGGTTGCTGGAAAAGCTCAGCAGGTCTGGTGGCATCTGTGAAGAGAAATTAAAATTTACATTTTGTGTCCTGTGCCCCATCCTCAGAATTGAGACAACATTTTCAATACAACCCCTATTTGAAGACATCGCTTGGCTGGTGGTGGGAAGGGCACGACCGTGCATGCATGGTCCGCCTCTGTCACCACACACTGCCGTCGAACTGGCTGCCGAGAGTTTGGAACTGGCATACATCTCCTGCTGCAATGTACCTTTGCTAAGTAAGTGTGGAGGAAAATGCAATAGTATTGTTGAGATTCGTCCTGAGCAGCTCCATGTAACTGACGGTCTGTTCCCTCGGACACAAACCTTTACATCAACTGTATCTTGAGGACCATCAAAACATTGAAAGACACTCTTTGGTCTGCCTGAGACTTGTTCGTCGTCCAGAAGAAGGAATTGACTCAGATAGAGTGTTACGGATTAAGATATTCCAATGACCAGGAGTACATGCTGAGGCTCGCATTAAAGATTGGGGCAACTACTGCCAAAACACAGTGGGGAAAAGACCACAGTCTGAGGTCATCCTGCTGAAGGTAAATGAGCGTCAATTCAGTTATTGGACTCTCCTAGTGTGGCAACTATATATAGATTGTACTGCTGCATGTGCAAGAGAGGTCTTTGGCTTTGTATATAATCAAACTCGAACGTTCTGTGTACTTACTTGATATGCAACTGTGCAGAACAGAACGTTTTTTGGTTCAATTTATATGCACAAAGAGTTTTGACTCAGAATATACTTTATGAATAAAATATATTTTCGAAATTAAAGCAAGTGTAATCGAGGCGTGATTAATCCTTATTGAAAACTTCACCCAATACACTGATGTGGCGACATGAACCAAAGTCAAAAGTGTGGCACTGGAAAAGCACAGCAGATCAGGCAGATCAGGAGAGTCAACGTTCCAAGCTTAAGTTCTTCAGGAATGATGCACTCGTCACTTTCTCCCCCGACTTGAAGTAAAGTCAGTCATAGCAATGTTCGAAGGTCTCTGCAAAGACTGCTTTATATTCACACAAAAAAAACCAAGTGGATTTAGATCATAAAATGCTACCATGCGTAGGAATGGTAAGATGATGTAATCGTTGAGAAATGTGAAGTACAATCAGAAACTATAGAAGCTACAGAGCTTCAGCAAATCTTGCAGTATCTGTCAAAAGAAAGTAGTGTTAACCTTTTGAGTCTGATATGACTCCTCTTCAAAACGTTTCCTTCGAGTGGTGTTTTCTCAGCTTTTGCGACAATGGTTGAGAGAACACATCATTAACACCAATGTTCTCCATGCTACTGAGGTGCATTGGTGAAAATTAATTTCGTATAATCTGATCTCCCAATCTTCACTATGTAGGTGCAAACTGAAAGCCAGAGGCGTGACATTGACAATCTCAATGTTATTGTTCCTCTCATCATTCTAAACTGTCCGCTTCTGAATTGGCTGTATTTTGCCCTTTGAGGTCTATCCCCAACTTCGAACGGAATCTATCCCATGCCAACTGTTGCAGAAATATTTCGAAGTATTGAGTACAGGATGTGGGGGTAATGTTGCGGCTTTACATGACATTGGTTAGGCCACTGGTGGAATATTGTGTGCAATTCTGGTCTCCTTCCTATTGGAAAGACGTTGTGAAACTTGAAAGGGTTCAGCAAAGATCTACAAGGATGTTGCCAGGGTTGGTGGATTGGAGCTATAGGCCGAGACTGATTAGGCTGGGGCTGTTTTCCCTGGGCATCAGGGGCGGAGGGGTGATCTTATAGATGTTTACACAATTATGGCGGGCATGCATAGGGTAAATAGACTTTTTTTTCCCTGGTGTCGGGGAGTCCAGAACTAGAAGGCATAGGTTTAGGGCGAAAGGGGAAAGATATAAAAAAAGACCTAAAGGACAACTTTTTCACGCAGAGAGTGGTACGCGTATGAAATGAGTTGCCAGAGGATGTGGTGGAGCCTTGTACAATTGCAACACTTTCGAGGCATTTGGATGGGTATATGATTAGGAAGGGTTTGGAAGTATATTGGCTGGGTGCTGGCAGGTGGGACTAGATTGAGTTGGGATATCTGGTCAGCATGGTCGGTTTGGACCGAAGGGTCTGTTTCCATGCTATACATCTCTATGACTCTAAATAGTTGCAATACAAAATACCAATTTACAGTGGGCACTGAAGCTTGTCCAGTAACAGTCCAAACCATTGTAGTAACCAGAGTGTACATCTCTTAATGTCAAATTTATTTATACACATTAGGACTAACATCTACAATATTAAATGTTGCCGTGACATTATTTTCAAGACAGGAAGCTGATGAACAAACATTAGTTCGGCAATAATCTATTGCACAGGAGAAGTGAGCTGCAGGTTCCTGGAGTAGCTCATAGATGATCAAAAACCAGACCGAGGACAAAAGCCAAATTGAAATATATCAGGAAGAATTATAGGATTGCTTTTGGATATTGGACAAATTACATAGCATTGATTGAATGTCAAGTTTCTTTTGTCGTTTTATTCTATGCCGCACATAGTTCTGAAGCTGATTATTCATGATTTCTGGTGTGCACCTCCATCACTGGTTGGAGCACAATGCCAGATATTTCTAACAGTAATTCAATTGCAAACCCTTTCAGTTGCCCAATGGCATAAATTCTCCAAAGGCATGTTTGCTTTTTACTCAAATGCATTCAGCATAAATTGAGGAAAGAGATCCTTCACGGATGCTGCACCCCTTGACCACTCTGTGTTGATTATTTCGTTTCACATGAACTTGGCTCATTCTGGTATAAAGGTAGGAAGTAAATGTTACTCTCGTCTCGACTAGCCACACTTCGCACTTTGTTCCATTGGGGCGCTGTTATTGTACGAGGCTCAGCCTGGTTCCTGTCACTGTGTGTCTCAGTCCGCAGTAATATACTGCGCTGTCAGACACCTGCAGTTCATAGATGGTGAAATTCCCCTCATTTTTTGACTTGTCCAAAGATGCAGAAAGTCGATCCGACACCCCTTCTCCTCTGATGATATTGCCAAAGTTGTCAACGTAGATTAAGAATATTGGAGATTTCCCTGGGTCCTGACGGTACAGTTGCAACGTGTACGTGCCATATGTGGTCGAATATCTGAAATGAATGGTGACTGAATCGCTTTCAGATTGTATCGTTGTAACCGGCTTCTGTGAGATCGAATCGGCACAATTAACACCTGTGCAAATATTGAAAGAAAGTGACATTAAAATGACGATCACTATGAATGTTACCGAGTCAACGCATATACTGTAATCGAGGGAAACACAGACAAATCGAAGATTGCTATAGATATTTTACCTAGAAGGGAATATTTTACAACTCAGAAACTTGCCTGTTAAAAGCGTTGCAGTAGTGAGAAACGAGTAAATAGTAAGAGTCGACATGTTAGCAGAGCAGATGGCGGTTTAGCATGAAGAGAATTGAAGCTGATTCTTTTGAGCTGGCAGTCAATGGTGTGTCATATCCGGTCTCGCTGCCGAATGGTTCACCTCTGTCAGAATCATCATACCGCACCCAATCAGCCAGCAGCCGCTTTATTCTCGTCCTCGACGTGTTGACGGCATGAAATCCATTGGGAAATAGGGGAGGCCGTTTGCTCCACTAGTGAACAATATGGTGTTTGATTCATATAATTTCCAAATTCTGGCAGCCTACTCAAATCTCATCTGTCTTTTTGATGCATCAATCTACCAATATCGACTCGAAATGTCCTCCACCCCAGGGCAAGAAATACTTTCTGATCACTGAATAAAGCTGAGGGGAGTACTAACTTCAATTCTCCTCTTTAATGCTCATTGAATTCAAGAGCAGGGAGGTTCTGCTGCAATTGTGCAAGGTGTTGGTGAGTCCATACCGGGAGTATTGTGCGTAGTTCTGTACTCCTCATTTGAGGATGAATTTACTGGTTTTGGAGGCGGTGCAGAGGATGTTCGCCAGAATGATTGCACGGAAGAGGGGGGTTAGTCGAGGAGGAGACGTTGATTCGCCTTGGACTGCACTCGCTCGAATTTAGAAGAATGAGAAGCGACCTTGGTGGTACGTATAAAATTATGAAAGGGATGCATTAGATAGATGGAGACAAGTTATGTCTGCTGGTGGGTGAGACTAGGACTAGAGGACATGGCCTCAAGATTACTGGGAGTGGATGTATGGTAGCATAAAGGGAGGAACTGCATTTCCTGGAGACAGTGGAATTCCCTGCCAATGGAAGCAGGACAAGCAGCTTCATTAAATTAAATTAAGACACGTTTGAATGAGTTTTTGCATGTTCAGGAAAATAAGAGTTATGGGGACAATGCAGGCCAGAGTAGCCGAGGCAATGGATAGATCTTAATGAATGGCGGAGCGGGTTCGACGGGAGAAATGGACATCTCCAGCTTCGATTAGTTTGTGCCATCGGCTCCAGAAAACGAGAGCTGCTAACTCATCACCAGGAACTGGCATAGCGATATAAAATATTTTCATGTAGAAAAGTGCACAATGTGAATTGCAGAAAGTGGGATTTTGGAACTATTGAAGTTTGTCGTTTCGTTTCCAATGTCTTATCAGTTGAGAATTCAGCGACATATCAGCAATGCGGCTTAGGATGGAGGTAGGGAATGAACGGTCATGTGTGTGTCTGGCTAGTTTTTGTACGGACTGACTGCAACTCTTGATCAGCGTGACTCAGCGCACAGTGATAGACGGCAGAGTCAGAAACTAGAGCAATCGTGATATTTTTAGGAAACGTTTTCAGCTTTTTGTCCAGAGTAGAAGAGAACCTGTCAGAGAAAGCTGGAAAGGTATGTCCTTCTTCCTTGTTGAATCTTTTCAGTAAATATCCAGGAGCCTCCCCGGGATACTGGATGTACCAAAAGAGCACTGCAGTAGTGTACTGTGCTGAGTAATTACAGTTGAGGATTACAGTCTCTCCTTCTTGAACCGTTTTTTCAAGTGGATGCTGGGAAACTGAATCTTGGCCACTGGCACCTGCAATGAAAACAATGAAGTTGTCAAAAATTTGAAGGTCGAACTGATGAAGCGCATCTTGACGATTTTAGGTCAAACTTACCTGTCACCACTGTCATTATTATCAGTGAAGCACCTAAAAAGCACATATTTCAGGTTCGGCACTTCTCACAATATTTTGACCTTCTGATCTTACATGAGGGACTGAACCCCGATCAGAATAAATCTTCACTTTCTGGGCAAGTGAGACATTTGTTCCCTTGATCCAATTGGCTGGTTTCTAGATATGACGTCACCAGTCATATAATAAAGGACAGACTGCACCTGACTCTCTCCAATCTCTTCCCTGGCTGCCTTGCTCACCCTGACACTCTTTCCCATGCGTTCAGCCACTATATCTTCTTCCGCCATTGCACGAAACTTTCTGCAGTGATCGATCGGCCACGCTTCAGAGAGATAGATGTTTCTCTGTAGCTCAGATAAAAGGTGGAATAATGCAAAATTATTTTATTACTCAGGTATCAATCAATGTGTACAGGCAAGATCCGTAGTTAATTGTTACTGCGTGAAGCCCAGCGGGGAAATGACAAGCAGTTACCTTTTTCGAAACTGAGTCGTGGTACCAGTGCGGCTCATTATGTTTTGACAGTTTGCTGACCTTAAGCAGAAACAATTTGCATCCCATGAATTTTAAAGTTTCACGGCATGAAACACTCCACCAACCAGATTTCAGATTATATCAGTTTTCAAAGATACTTTGGCATCCAATCTGGAACGTTTGGAAGTGAGAATTAATTAAGTTACTTGCCGTAGACATCTTCACACGATCGTGATGAATTGCAACAGGATGACAGCATTCACCCTTTCGAACCGTTCTTGCAAAACAATTTGATGCATCCGAAACATGCACGTGCGCACGCGCGCGCGCACACACACACACACACAGAGGCAATATGGAGAATGACAAATTCATCACTGAAGGTCGGACAGTATGCGTTGATCAGCAAGAGATGTACTTGGGCACGAATAACCTTAGGCCATGTGACTTCATACGGTGTGGAGACAATACCGAGGATTGTGAGAGCAAATCCCTCTTGATTGCATGCAATGCGTGGCTGCCTCTGCTCAAAGTGTCCTGCAGGTGTGACGGGAATTACCCAGGGAGGGTGATCGTTGTGTCTCAGATGTTGTCTATCAGATATGATTCCATAATTATGAATCTGCCTCACAGCACCAGGGACTAGCATTCAATTCTAGCCTCGGGCGCCCCTCTGCGTAGAGTTTGCACATTTCCCGTGTTTGCGTGGTTTTCTTCCAGGTGCGCTGGTTTCCTGCCACTATCAAAATATGTGGAGATTAGGTGAATTGGCCATGCTAAAATTATCCATACTGCTCAGGGATGTGTCACGGGTGATGTAGAGTTATCGGATTGATTTGGGTTGGTTACCTTTCAGAGGGTGATGTGGATTTGCAGAGTCAAATGGCAAATTTTCACACTGCAAGGATTCTGTGACATCACTAAAAAGAGTAGCTTGCCAGACCAGTGTTGTGGATCTGTAGTTACATGTGGGACAGACGAGGTGAGGGCAGAGGATGTTCCGAATTACATCATTGAATTACGTCAATCAACTGACAACAACATGGTCTTTGTTAGAATCTCGAATACAGATTTTTAAATTGTATTCAATTCAAATTTTATCATCTGGTTTGGTGGGATTCTAATCCCGCTTCCCAGACCATTAACTGACTCTCTGCAATAATAATCTACCGTTAATACTAATAGGTTATCTACTCCCAGTTTTGTGAACTTTCTCCAAAGTTGTCCTTTTCAAATATACTTTCCATTTCCTTTTGACGTTCCCATTGAAGATTTACTGATCATCATTTCAGGTAATGCATTCCAGCTCATTTTAATTCGTTAGAAGGAATCAGGCATATCACAAAAGTCAAAAATAAGAAAGGGAACACGAACAGGTTCAAATGTTGGAGAATTGTCAAGTGTCATTTTCAAACTGGAAAGTTAAACCTGCCACTTTACTTTAAGTCAGGAACAAATCACAACCACAACCGTCTATGAGTTTCAGATCTCCAGCATTCACAATTACGTTTCATATTATGAATGTGAACGCAGCCTGACTGACAAAGGAATTTTAACTCATCAGGAAGTTTGACAAACAGTCACAGCAAGGAGATACGATGGTCAACCTGTGCATGGTCATGGATTCTATTGATCACCTCCTAGATAGAGACCCAGGGGAACACTACCCCTGCTCATGACTCCACCCCCGTTACCCCGAGGGGAACACTACCCCTGCTCATGACTCCACCCCCATTTCCCCCACCATCACACCCACTCCAGTTACTGGCTCCACTCCTGGCTCCACACTCACACTAGATCCCAGCTCCCAGCCCTGCCGAGTTTTCATCATCCCTCCAGACCTCGCCCTCACTGAGGACGAACGATCAGTCCTCAGCAAAGGACTCACCTTCATCCCCCACCCCGTCCATGCATCAATGAATTTAATACATGCCGTGACGTCGAACAAGTATTCCGTTGCCTCCGACTCCGAGCTTGCTTTCATAATCATGATTCCCGCCCACCTTCCGAGGACCCATTCGCCCACCTCCAACACACTGCATCCAACTGGACACCCCGCGCTGGCCTATTACCTGCCCTCGACCTGCCATCAGGACATTTTCCGCCTCAACCTGTCTACCTCCCCTCCCGAACTCCAACCTCTGACTCTCACAACGCATAGCCATCCAATCCCTCTGCTCCGATCCCAACATCACCATCAATCCAGTGGTAAATGGGGTGCAGTGGTAGTCTGGCGCACTGACCTCTACACCGCTGAAGCCAAATGCCAACTAGAGGACACCTCTTCCTACTGCCCCCTCGACCATGACCCCACTCCCCATCACCAAACCATCATCTCCCAGACCATACAGAACCTCATCTTCTCTGGAGATCTCCCACCCACAGCTTCCAACCTCATAGTCCGGGAACTCCGCACTGCCCGGTTCTCCCTCCTTCCCAGGATCCACAAGCCTGACAAACCTGGCTGACACATTGTCTCAGCATGCTCCTGCCCCACTGAACTCATCTCTATCTACCTCACACTGTCCTATTCCCCCTAGTCCAGGAACCCTCCACGTACGTTCGAGACACCATCCACGCCCTTCACCTCCTCCAAGACTTCCATTTCCACGGCCCCCAACGCCTCATCTTCACCATGGATATCCAATCCCTCTACGCTTCCATCCGCCATGACCAAGGCATCCAAGCCCTCCGTTTTTTTCCTCTCCAGACATCCCCAACAGTACCCTTCCACCGACACTCTCATTCGTTTGGCCGAACTGGTCCTCACCCTTAACAATTTCTCCTTTTAATCCTCCCACTTACTCCAGATCAAAGGGGTAGCCATGGGCACACGTATGGGCCCCTGCTATGCCTGTCTCTTTGTTGGCTAAGTAGAACAGTTGATCTTCCGTAATTACACCAGCACTACTCCCCACCTCTTCCTCCACTACATTAATGACTGCATTGGAGCCACCTCGTGCTCCCGCGAGGAGGTCGAGCAATTCATCAACTTCACCAACACATTCTACTCTGACCTTAAATTTACCTGGACCATCTCTGACACCTCTCTCCCCTCCTGGACCTCTCCATCTCCATTCATGATGACCGACTTGACACTGACATTTTTTACGACCCACTGACTCCCACAGCTACCTGGATTACACCTCTTCCCACCCTACCTCTTGCAAAAATGCCATCCCTTTACTTCCAATTCCTCTGCCTCCGCCGTATCTGCTCTCAGGAGGACCAGTTCCACTATAGAACACAACAGATGGCCTCCTTCTTTAGTGACCGTAATTTCCCTTCAAACGTGGTTAAAGATGCGCTCCAACCCATCTCGTCCACATCCCGCACCTCCGCCCTCAGACCCCACCCCTCCAACCGTAAACAGGAGAGAACGCCCCTGGTGCTCACCTTCCACCCTGCAAACATTCGCATAAACCAAATAATCCGCCGACATTTCTGCCACCTCCAAAAAGACCCCACCAACAGGGATATAGTTCCCTCCCTGACCCTTTCCGCCTTCCACAAAGACCGTTCCCTCCGTGACTACCTGGTCAGGTCCACGCCTCTGAACAACCCACGCTCCCATCCTGGCACTTTTCCCTGCCACCGCAGGAACTGTAAAACCTGTGCCCACACCTCCTCCCTCACGTCTATCCAAGGCTCTAAAGGAGCTTTCCACACCCATCAAAGTTTTATCTGCACATCCATCAATATCATTTATTGTATCCGTTGCTCCCGATGCGGTCTCCTCTACATTGGGGAGACTGGGCGCCTCCTAGCAGAATGCTTTAGGGAACATCTCCGGGACACCCGCACCAATCAACCACACTGCCCCGTGGCCCAACATTTCAACTCCCCCTCCCACTCTGCCGAGGCCATGGAGATCCTGCGCCTCCTTCACCGCCGCTCCCTCACCACCAGACGCCTGGAGGAAGAACGCTTCATCTTTCGCCTCAGAACACTTCAACCCCAGGGCATCAATGTAGACTTCAACAGTTTCCTCATTTCTCCTTCCCCACCTCACCCGAGTTCCTAACTTGCAGCTCAGCACTGTCCCCATGACTTGTCCGGACTTGCCCTACCTGCCTGTCTCCTTTTCCACCTATCCACTCCACCCTCTCCTCCCTGACCTATCACCTTCATCCCCTACCCCACTCACCCATTGTGCTCTATGCTGCTTTCTCCCCACCCCAACCTCCTCTAGCTAATCTTTCCACGCTTTAGGCTCACTGCCTTTATTCCTGATGAAGGGCTTCTGCCTGAAACGTCGATTTCGCTGCACATTGGATGCTGCCTGAACTGCTGTGCTCTTCAAGCACCACGAATCCAGAACAAAGACGATATTGTCAAGGAGGAACCATGAATATGTGAGGACTGTGGCAAGGGATTCAATTACCAACCTAGCTGGAACTCCATTGACAAAATCTATGGGAGATGAATTTCTGGAGTTTGCTGTGAAGCTTTCTGAAGCAAAACGTTGAAGTACCTAATTACAATCAGTTTGTTTTAGGTATAGCATTGGTTGAAGTAAGAGAAAAATTAATAAGGTTGTACCTGCCACACAGTGTGCTTGAGTTCTTCTATACAGCAAAAGAACTGTGAGTCGACTCTTATAGAAAATGATATTCGTTTATTGGACATAATTAGCATCAGAACCACAAGCAAATGAAATAACACAACGACCTATCTTCTGCTTTAATTTAACTTTGTATGTTCGCATACCACTGCACTCAAAGTTGGCCAGGCTCCATGTGGTGACGATTTCCTTTTCTTCAGATGGTCTTAAAGGTACATTCCCTTTTGATGGTTATTCTCGAGTTACGATCCTGAGTAGGGTTTTGTGGTGACTGCTCTTCTTCCGAGGCTTCGTGCCCTTTTGGGCGGATTTTGAGGATCTGCCAACAGATTGATCAGGTTCGATTAGCCTGATTGGTCAGACCCAGACACGTGTTTTCACGTTGATGGCTGGGTAGACTTAGGCGTCCAATACGGTAATTGTTGGGTGCACGTAACCTCCTCCAAATAAGGGTGCTCGCTGCCTCTCTATTAAGCGAAAGACTCAATTCTCCCAATTGTCCCGAGGGCGACATTTCATTATCCTATCCAAATCCAACTTCAGTTGTGTATTGCAGTCTCTGCAGCTGTCAGGTTTGTTTGCAAACCGTCTATGGGCAGCTGCAGGGTGTATGGATACTGCATCATGTGGATTAGCACTGCGACTTTAGTCAATGCTTAGTTTGATTTCCCAGCACGCTTTAATCATTGTTAATCTTTGGTAAGTCCATGTTAAGTGTATTAGTGTCATCATAACTTCATTATTTCAGGTGGCGCTTCCGGCCACAGTAACCTTGCTCCTGTTGAATAGAGTTCATAATGTCGTGCAATTTTCAATCAAGGTTAAAAGTGACATTATTCATACAGGAAATAGTGTCGCAAACCTGATCAATGAAAACTATAAAAATTGGAGTGGCAAATTGTTCCTGATGGATTGCCAAAATACACAAAATAATTTGCAAGTACACAGGCAGTACTGAGTGATTGAAGAGGTATTATATGATCTGTAATTATTATTTGTTCCTCGAAAACAGCGGTGTGCAGCTAGAAAAATAAATCAGTTATGGATAGTGAAAGATTGAAGACATGTATACTGTATGTCTTGCAAGGCGGCAAAAAAGTGAGAAGCCAAATGATTGAAAGCAATTTAGAATTCAATAAAGGATTGACCAAAAGACTGATTAAATGGCAAAAGAGATGTATGGAATCTCAGAAGAATCATAAATATGAACTGTATAAGTTGCTTACATAGATAAAATGCAGAAAAGCACGAAAACATGCTGGATTTTCACCGAAGCCATCAGGTCCAATATTCACTGCCCTATCATTAATGCATAGTTGCAAAAGTGTGGCTGCAGTATGCACGACAGTAATTCGCCAAGTGTCCTGCAAAAGAACATTCCCATCCCCTCACCGCCTAGAAAGACAAAGACGTGAGATACAAAGGAACACTTCAGGCCGCACTCGGTCGTTACTTACACTTAAGTCACATGCTTTCATGATTACTTGGCCAAGACCCTGGAACACTCTTGCTTAGAACAATGTGGATGCTCAACTCAGCAAGTAATGCAAACATTGAAGAAGGCAGGTTGCACCACCTCCTCCCCGACAAATAGGTTTGGTCAAAGCTTCTGTCCCTGGATCTCTGTGCTCCATGTGATACAGTGCTACCCCCTGCTGGCGGCTTCATGCCATTGCACAGGCAGAGTCGAAAGTCGTTGGGGATTATGTCAGAGGAATGGCAGCAACGCACTGCATTGTTCAAACGGACAACATCATCTGCTCACACACTTCGACATTGTGGGAATGACAGAATTGATCAGTGTGAATCATTGTGAGCCACCTCCAGCAAACGAATGTGCCTGGAAAAGGCAGACTAAGAAGCAGCAAGTCCTCCAACCAGAAGTCTCAACACAGGGACCACTGTGAAAAGGAGGCATTAAAATGCCAGCCCAGTTTTCCCTGTCACCTGTAACACAAATGTTTTGTATGTTTGGTTTCTCTGCAGTCAAGGAATACAGGGTTATAGTTGGTTCAAGATAGTAGGAGTTGCAACCGATTGAGTTATATATGGTGAGTTCATAATTGTTCACCTGCCTCTGGAATATATTTTTTTGAAATCAATACTAATATGTGTTAAGTACAGAAGTCTAGGCCGGGTTGTCTGCTAAGTTGGGACTAAAGCACAGGTAAATCCGGAATTTTGCGAACTTTGATCAATTCTTTAACTTTTGGGATACCTCCAAGGACTGCAGGTCTTGCCGTTATTCAGGCATTCCAATCATCCAGCTGTACTGACAAATGTAATTACTGATGTTTCGTCTGTCATGGGAGATTTAGCTAAAGATTTGTATTTGCATCATTACCCCTGAAAATTAAATTAGATTCCCAATTTCATAAATACACTGACTACGCTTCAAAACGTTGGATTTTGAACGATGCTCCAGCGCCTAGAACGTATTATCCTGCTGCATGAAAAGTGTTGTAAAAGTTTCCATCCCTCAGTTACAGTGAAGACATTCAGAATTAGTTGGAGACATCTCTCGATAAAGGCAACTGCCTTTTGCGGATGGACATTCCCAAGTCTCACAATGCTCTGACAGATAAGTTATCCCTCGTCTCTGATTGAATGGATAGAGTCCTACAATATGGAACAGGCTTTCTGTCTCAAATGGCTGAAGCCATCATTCAACCCTTATACCATTTCCCTACACTTGACCCATACCTTTCCTAATCCTTTCCTATCCATGTACTTGTCTGAATGCCTTTTAAAAGTTGCTAATCTAGCCGCCTCAACCACCTCCGCTGGTATTTCGTTCCACATGAGTACGACCATCTGCATTAAAAAAGTTGGCCCTTCGGTTCCTTTTCTTCTTTCCCCTGAAACTAATGCAACTTAGTTCGTGATTCCCCAACTCTGGGACAAAAGACAGTGAATTCACACCATCCATGCCTCTCATAGTCTTGTACACCTTCATAAGCTCCACACTCCCCACTCACACTCCATTCAATCTCCTACACTCTAAAGATAAATGTTCTAGTTTTTCCAACCTCTCCTTGTAAATCAGACCATTGAGTCCAGGGAATATGCTTGTAAATTTCTTCTGCACTCTTTCTATTTTAATAAATACTTCATATCGCAGGATGACCAGACTGAGCACAATCCCCCAAATGCGGCCTCACCAACTTCCTGTACAATTTGTACATTATTTCCACTTTCCCTGACTGAAGAAGGCTAGTGTGCCGAAACCTTTTTCACTGTCCTGTCTAACTGTGACTTTCAGAGAACCGTGCACCTGAGCACCAAGTTCTGTCTGTTGCACTACACTCCTTCAGGCCCGACCATCCAGCATGAAGTTCTTGCTTTGAATTGACTTTCCAAAATGCAAGACGTCACACTTGTCGAAATCAAATTTCATTTGCGCTTTCTGGCCCAATTCCCCAGCTGATCAAGGTCCTGCTATAATTTCTGACAATCTTCTTCACTGTCCATGAACGTTCCGATGTTAGTGTCATCTACAAACGTACTGTTAATGGCTTGTACATTCTCATCCTAATCATTGATATCGGAACATTGGATAGTTGTTTAAAAATGGATGAGTTTAAACTATAAACCCTAGTTCTAGTACGCCATGAATAGTAAAAAGTAGCCCTTAAAAATTTTCCAAACTGAACCCTCTTAATAGAATATGATGGTTTTTGAAATGCGTGCTTCGGCAGCAGGTGGTGGAACTATATGATCTTATTCAGAAGACAGCAACAGGCAGAGAACTTCGACACTGTCATATTTTCAACATCAAGCCAGAAGTAATTTCCTTCGCACACTGAGATGGGCACATCCATTCACGCGCAATTGCGTGCACACACACACACACACTCACACACACAAAGACCAGCTGACAAAGATAAATACAGACACACACACACACAAGTAAACACAAACAAGTACATGCACATGAACACACAGAAAAGCAAATTGGTAGCCACATAAAGGCACACATATACACAGGCAGAAACATACATAAATAGATGCGCACATCCAAAGACACACAGACACCCAGAGGCACGCGCGCACACACACAAAAGCATAAAGCCGAAATTTAGCAAGTTCCCTACTCGCTTTCATTTTGCACCGCATCTGTCGCTCCACTTCTGTCCACATTTAGAATATAGAACATTCCAGCGTAGTGCAGGCCCTTCGGCCCTCGATGTTGCGCCGACCTGTGAAACCAATTTGAAGCACGTCGAATCTACGTTTTTCCGTTCTCGTACACATGCCTCTCCAATGACCATTTAAGTGCCCTTAAAGTTGGCAAGTCTACTACTGTTGCAGGAAGTGCGTTCCACGCCCCTCCCACTCTCTGCGTAAAGAAACTACCTCTGATATCTGTCCAATATCTATGACTCCATAGTTTAAAGCCATGCCCCGTCGTGCTAGCCATCGCCATCTGAGGAAAAAGGCTCTCACTGTCCACCCCATCTAACCCTCTGATTATCTTCTATGTCTCAATTAATTCATCTTTCAACCTCCTTCTCTCCGATGAAAATAGCCTCAAGTTCTTCAGCCTATCCATGTAAGACCTCCCATCCGTAACTGGCAACATCCCAATAAACCTGTTCTAAAACTCTTTCCATAGCGTCCACGTCCTTCCTAAAGCGTGATTGGAACTATATGCAATACTTCAAGTGCTGCCGCACCACTTAGTTTCAACTTCTGATGCACCAGCATAATGAATGCACAGAATCTTCCAATAGAATGAGATTTCAGAGATACTTGCCTGGTTTTGGGCAGACCCCATCAGAGAGAGGGTGAAGGTGTGTGTGTGTGTGTGTGTGTGTGTGTGTGCGCGCGCGTGTGTGTGCGTGGTGCGTGCGTGCAAGCTTACGTGATTGCACGTGAGGGAGGGGTTGATTTCAGAAAGATCACCCTTGAGGAACATAATAATATAACGAGTGACCAATGTAGCTCTTCCTGATAGTATGGTGCATGGAATGGAAATAGCTGTTCATATTGCATTACACTGAGGAGACGTGCTGCTTCAAATCACAGGCCAAAATTTTAGGATTAATGTTGAGATATTTTGCTTGATTTAGTGAGGCTGCATAAAGTGTGGAGTACAGTTTCAGTTGCAAAGCGTTAATAAAATGCCCCTAAATCGTTGAATGCTGCATTTGAAATAAAATGCGCAGAACAAACCAGGCAACGATTTTTTGTTTGGGGATGGGGGAGGGGGAAGAGGATATTTTCGTTTTCATTGACCACGATCGTGGGAACTCAATTGTGGTGAGAAAATTTATGTAGCAATTTCCGAAGATAAGCACTAGAGGGTAGAGTGAATCTGTGACATATATTGAATCAGAGGGTGGAGTGCCAATACACACATTGTGAGCAGCTCTTTGTGCGAAAGGCCTGCTACGGAAAGATAAATTTGAAGTGATAACTTATTTCACAACTTCGAAAGAAGGCAGCGCTGTGTTCGACACGAAAAGAGTGTTTTTCTCATTGTTAACTCTTTTTTTTCCAACAGAACTCTGTGGAAACTTACTCTTCAGGTAACTTGATGATGTCTCAAATTTACCGACTTCTTTTCCTGCTTTCCTCTCTGATCTACAAGGTAGAAACTGGAGAGGATGAAGTCATGCAACTTGCTCAGTGGAAAGTTGTTAAGGAGGCAGAAAGCGCTTCCATTGACTGCTCCACAACAGAAACATTTGACAGAGTGCACTGGTACAGACAGTTCCCAAACCAGCCGCCCCAGCATCTGGTGATGGCCAAAAGAGAAGCTGATCAACATGAGAGGATTTCCGCTTCAGTCAGGACAGATTACCAACACAGTGTCCTGAGTGTGAGAGACACCAGACTTAACGACACCGCCATCTATCTCTGTGCCAATGGGGGCAGTGTTATAAACAGAGGGAGAGTCTGAACAAAAACATATGCTGCACTGCTGTGCATCAATGCAATTATTTCAGGGCTCTATAATTCGATGTTAAGGGGACCACGGTAACAGAAAAAGAGACAGAACAGCCGAGAAAGACGTAAAGGGTGGACGAAGTGAAGAGAATTGAAAATATGGTGAAGACAAAGCAAGCACATTCACATATGCTAACATCAGTGAAATAAAAGATGAGAGAAAGTGCGGAAATAAAGTAACAACTCATATAGAAGATAAAATGATGGCAATCTATTGAAAGATAAATGCAAAAATAACGAGTGTCATGCATAGACGTTAAATATTAAATCAGTTTAAGTCATAAATTAACCTGGAAGGATAGTAATATGGCCTTTCTTTTAACATCATTCAAATTTAATTAACACTTACGCATTCCAATTTTCTCAAAAATGATTCGAATAAGCTAATCATTTGACATCATCCCATCGACTCAACTTTTCATTTCCTTGAGGTGCAACGTTCCTAGATATCTGTTCCAGTGGAAACTGTAGTCCCACTCACTTGAATTCTTTGTGTCCTAATCGCAGACACTTTGTGTCATCCTCACCACTTGCCTTGCCATTTACTTTTGCGTCGTTGGCAAAATACATTTTCTTCTGTCAGGATTTCTATTAATGTGTACCTCTGCTCTCTCACCATTCCCATTCAGACTTTCAGAGAAACTGTGTCATCATGTCTTCCTTCAAAAAATATTACAGTATTTGGGTGTTGCATGCAACTCTTGTATGCATCACTAATACACGTTGAAAATGTGGCAGTGAACCGTTTTGTCTTTTTGCTGTAATGTACCCGGTGTAAATACCGTTGATACATTTGCGATGGCACAATGTAAAATTAAAGAAATGTCGATTGCTATGACTCTTACCAGAAAATGCAGCAAAATCGACATTCCACTCAACTAGTCAAGAAATTGAAAATGCACATTTTTTTAATGGTCATCGTCACTGTGTCCAAAAAAACTCAAACACACTGACTCTCAGTGGCGAAAGGAAGTTCTCAAAACGCCAGAGAGCAGTTCTCTGAACTGAAGAACTCCAGTTTCTGACACTCGAACCACGTGGACTGCGTTCCTTCTCTGACTTCGCCTGCAGAGAACCTAAAACTGCCAAATATCAGTGTTGGTTCAAAATGTATGCAAGACCCCGTTGTCTGGCTAATAAATTCACGGAGTTCCTTTCTCTTGTGGCCATATGAAATGAAGTTCAAAGAGCGTGAAGCTGATTGGTTGAATAAATGAACAAAGACGTTTGACAATCATTGGTTGTCACCTCATGCCTTTGTCAACAATGAACCAATAGGCAGAGATCCGGAAATGTTAGCAATTCTTGACGAAAAGTATTTTAGCTTCGATGTGCTCACATTCGCTGTGATCTCTCGGTAACAATGACGACTGGAGCGTTGTGTTTATTCCTCACAGCTGTAGCTGTTCTAATGGGTAGGTTGATAAGTTGACGATCTTTTTCTTTCATATCCACAGTGACAATTACATTAACCCCAGCAGTTCCATCAAAGTAGAAGGAGCGATGCATTCTCTCCAAATGAATATAACCAAATTTATCCAACACCTGCACTATTTGGTATGAGTTAGCAAAAGACCCAATTGAAAGACTGTTGAAGACTTAGTCTGGGAATTAAGAAAGACGGGGTCTGTTCAGATACTTTGACAGAGGCGAGAGCTATAAATTAACATACCGTTTGCAGTTTTCCCTTCAGTATCGGGAACGAAATGGAAAATGAACTTGTTAGGCGGTGTGACCCGTGTACTGAAGGAGGTTTTATTTAATCTGGCAAATCCCTTTACCAATACAGCTGCCGAGTTGCATGAAATTAATTTTTGTTTTTCCCGAACTTATTTCGCAGGTTATTGTTCAAGGTCACGGGATGACTGTGGCATCAGAATAATGAAATATTTTCTGTAATTTTCAGATTCTCCTGGAGTCTCTAACTTCAAGTGCTGATCCTGCTAATGTTGAGTTTTGCGACGTAACCTGTATGCCTCTGTCTAAATTTGTTCCTCTCATTCTATGACCTGTACATCCTTCTTTGCTATGATCTGCCTACACCGCTGGTAAAGAAAATTTTCCAGTACACTGAGGTACTCGTGACAAATAGTCAATCAATTGACCAATCAAGTAAATCGATCAATCAATTTTTGCAGGGCTTTGCCTAGGAGATTCTGTCTCACAGACACCGGCTTCAATTGCAGTGAATGAGGAGGACAATGTCCAGTTGTTCTGTAATTATACGACAACAAGCAATACTCCTTACCTGTTCTGGTACCTCCAACATTCCAATGGTTCCATGGAGTTTCTGCTCCGGAGAAGCAAATTTGGCGCGAACGCAGAAGGGTTTCAAGGAGACCGGTTTTCCTCAAAGCTCGATCATGTGAACAGCACCATCAACCTGAAAGTGGTGAAAACAGAGCTGGCAGACTCTGCAATGTATTACTGCGCACTGAGCCCCACGGAGACTCAGAACTGGGCCGACCCTGTACAAAAACTGTCAGGGAGTCACTGAACATGACAGTGTGTCAGGCAAGCGGTGAGATCAGGAGTGGATCTGAAATTGTATGCGAATTCGAGGAAAATCTGATACTTTTTCACTTGAATACATACTCTATTCGTTATAAATATATTAGTGAAATAAACTAAAGCTGTCAGTTTAGTGAATGAAAAGTGAATACATGATTTCAAACCTTTTGAAATGTCCCAAAGCGTTCCACGTTTACTGCAATGAGAGATAGCGAAAATGCAGCAACGAGTTACGTCCAACAAAATCCAAAGCATTTGGTGAGGGAAACCTCGTGATTCTGATCTGCCACGTGCATCGCTGGAGCAACCTGAATAACATCAAACATTTTGTGTGTAGTGAGTACTGTCTCTGCAGCTGCATGTTAACAGTTTCAAAATAGAGAGAGACAGATTCGTTGGTCCAGGATAACGTAGACTTGCTTTCAAATACCAACCAGCAAGTGGGATATAGCTCCAATCTGAACAACACTAATCAAATAAACACACTCAACAATGGCAGATTAATGAGGCAAAGTGATTAGTGGAAATCTTATTCGCATGTGGTTTCTGCTTATTGGGCTGTCTGGAAATGAACATTCTTCAACGAACACCTCAATTTTGTTGATTGTTCTCAATCGTTCATACCTGATTATGTCAATTGTGTAAAGACAAGAGGATCCTGTTCTGCCTCTTGCGACATTTAAGTGAAACCGAATACTATTACGACCACAAATTGCATTGGAGAAGGTGGAGGTGATCTGCCTCTTGGACTGCTGAGCTCTTTGAGATGGAAGGAAACTCACAGTGTTGTTAGCAAGGGAGATCCAGAATTTTGACTCAGCGGCTGTGAAATAATATATATACTGTTCTCTGTAAATTGGTGACTTACGTTGAGAGAAAGTTACAGGTGGTATTGTAATCCAAACATTCGGAATTTTCGAATCGATTTTGTTTAGTCTTGGATATATGACTCCGCTGGGATTCTGTTTATTCAACTGCCTGGACACTTATCCCTGATTGCAGAGATTTTCCCTTTGGGTCATGAAACTAATGGACTGATACTGATACAAAAACCGGGGTTTCTGGAAAAGGTCTGGTGGCATCAGTGAAGAGAAATTAAAGTTTACGTTTTGTGTCCTGTGCCCTTTCCTCAGATTTGAGACAACATTATCAATACAACCCCTATTTGAAGACATCGTTTGGCTCGTGGTAGGAAAGGCACTACCATAAATGCATAGTCCGCCTGTGTCACCACAAACTGCCCTTGAACTGGCTGCCGAGGGTTTGGCATTGTCACAAACTTGTCGATCAAATTTTGCAGATTGAGATATTCTCATGATCAGCTCTACATGCTGAAGTCCACATGAAAGATTGGGGCAGCTACTGCCAAGACACAGTGGGGAAAGACCATAGACTGTGGTCATCATGCTGAAGGCAAATGAGGGTACATTCAATTCTCGGACTTTCCTAGTGTGTCAAATATATGTAACTAGCAGCGTTGTATGTGCAGGAGAGGTCTTTGCTTTGTATTTAGTCAAACTCGAACGTTCTGTGTGTTTACTTGATAAGCAACTGTGTAGAACGGAACAGTTTTTAGTTCAAGGTATATACATGAAGATATTGTTTTATGAGTAAACTATATTTTTGAAATTAAAAGAAGTTCAATTGAAGTGTGATTATCGCTTATTGAAAACTTCACCCAACACCCTGCTCTGGCGACGTGAAATAAAGTCAAAAGTGTGGCACTGGAGACGCACGACAGGTCAGAAAGATCTGGAGGGTCAACGTCTCGAGCTTAAGCTCTTCATCAGGAATAATGCAGTCCTCACTATCTCCCCCGACATGAAGTAAAGTCACTCATAGCAATTTTGAAGGTCTTTGCAAAGACTGCTTTTTATTCCCCCCTCCCCAACAAAATGAAGTTAAATCACAAAATGATAACATTGCAAAGGAATATTACGGTGATGTAATCGGTGACAAATATGCATTAACATCAGAAACAGCTACGGAGCTTCAACAGATCTGGCAATATCTGTCAAGAGTGAAACTATGTTAACTTTTCGAGTCTGATATGATTCCTTTTCAGAACGTTTTGTTCTCAACTTTTGTCATAATGGCTGAGAGAACACACCGTTAACGCCATGTTCTCCAGGCTACTGAGGTGCATTTGCGAAAATTGATTCCGCATAATCTGCTCTCCCAATCTTCACTGTGCAGGTGCAAATTGAAAGCCAATGGCGTGACATTGACAATCTCAATTTTATTCTTCCTCTCACAACTCTAAACTGTCCACTTCTGAAATGGTTGCATTTTGCTCTTTCATGTCTAACTCCAACTTCGAACGAAATATATCCCAGATCAAACGTTCCAGAAATATTACATTCAAAGGAACAAATGGATTTGACATGAAATATCAACTTACAATGGTCACTGAAGCCTGTCTTGTGAATGTCCAAACAATTGTAGTAAACTGATCAGAGATTTCTTAATGTTAAAGACATTTACATGTATTAGTATGAAGTATCTACATCATTAGATTGTGCCATGACATTGTTATCAAGACGGGAAGCTAATGAGCAAACATCAGTACAACAATAATCAATCACAGAGGAAGCATAAGCTGCAGATACATGGAATAGCTAATGGATGATCAAAATCAGACCGAGGGCAAACGCTAAATTGAAGTATATCAGGAAGAATGACAGATTTGCTTTTGGATATTGGACGCATCTCATCTCATTGCTCGAAGTCAAGTTTCTGTTGTCACTTTATTCAGTGTCGCAGGGAGTTCTGAAGCTGATGATTCATGATTTCTGTTGTGCACCCCCTTCACTGGCTGGAGCACAATGCCAGATATTTCTAGCAGTAATTCTATGTCAATCACGTTCATTTGCCCAATGGCATCAATTCTCTGATCGGATGTTTGCATCTTATTCACTTGTATTAAACATAGAGTGAGAAGACAGATCCCGCTCGGAGTCAGCACCCATTGACCCTTCGGTGTGAAATATATTTTTTTAAATTTGAACTTGGTTCATTCTGGTATTAAGGTAGGAAGTAAATGTTACTCTCGACTTGACGAGCCACATTTAGCTCTTGGTTCCATTTGGGCAGTGTTTTTGCACGAGGCGCAGCCTGGTTCCTGTCACTGTGTCTCTCAGTCCGCAGTAATATACTGCGCTGTCAGACACCTGCAGTTCATAGATGGTGAAATCCCCCTCATTTTTTGACTTGTCCAAATATGCAGAAAATCGATCAGACACCCCCTCTCCTCTGCTAATACTGCCAACGTTGTCAACGTAGATTAAGAATATTGGAGATTTCCCTGGGTCCTGACGGTACAGTTGCAAAGTATGCAAGCTATAGGTGGTCGAATATCTGAAACGAATGGTTACTGAATCTCTTTCAAATTGTCTCACTGTAACCGGCTTCTGTGAGATCGAATCGGCACAATTAACACCTGTGCAAATATAAAAAGAAAGTGACATTAAAATGACGATCACGATGAATGTTACCGAGTCAACGCATATACTGTAATCGAGGGGAACACAGACAAATCGAAAATTGTTATAGATATTTTAACACTACAGAATATTTTACAACTCAGAAACTTGCCTTTTAAGAACATTGTAGTAGCGAGAAATGAATAAATAATAACAGTCGACATGTTTGCAAAGCAGATGGTGAGAACAAAGAAAATTGAAGCTGATTCTTTTCAGCTGGCAGTCATTGGTGTGTCATATCCGGTCTCGCTGCTGAATGGTTCGGAATCACCATATATCACCCAATCGGCTAACAGCTGCCTTGTTCTTCAGTCCATGACGTCAACATGTTGACCACGGGAAGTCTGGTGCTAAATGAAGGAGGCTGTTTGCTCCATTCAACCTGCTCCACTAGCGAACAATATGATCCACATCATTTCCAACTTCTGGCAGACTACTCAATACACATCTTTTGATTCATTAATCTATCAATGTCGACCCAAAATATACTCCACGCCAGGGCTTGCTGATCACTGAATAAACCTGACAGCAGCACTAACTTCAATTCTCCTCTTTAACAAAGTCAGCCCTGCTCACTAGTGCTTAATAGTTAATGCTGATTGCATTTAAGGGCATGGAGGTTCTGCTGTAATTGTACACTGTGTTGGTAAGGCCGCACCCGGAGTATTGTGCACAGTTCTGACCTCCTTACTTGAGGAAAGATTTACTGGTTTGGAGGCGGTGGCCTCAATATTAGGGCAAGTGGGTTTAGGATTGAGTAAAGGAGAAACTGCTTTTCCCAGAGACAGTGGAATTCCCTGCCAAAGGAAGCAGAGGAGGCAGTTTCATTAAATTTATTCAAGACACATTTGAATGAGTTTTTGCATATTTGGGAAAATAAGGGTTATGGGGATAATGCAGGTTAGAAGAGCCGAGACAATGGATAGATCTTCATGAATGGCAAAGCGGGATCGATGGGTCAAACGGCCCTCTGCTTCTTCTATTACTATGTGCCATCGGCGGGCACAGCGACACAAGAAGGTTTTATGCAGAAAAATGCACAATGTGAAATGCAGAAAGAGTTATCTTGGGATTACAGATGTTTGTCGCTTGGTTTCCAATTGGTTGACAATTCAGCGACATATCAGAAATATTGCTTAGGATACATGTAGGGAAAGGAGACTCATGAGTGTGTCTGGATAGTTTCTGTATGGACTGACTGCAACTCTTGATCAGCGTGAGACTCAGCGCACAGTGGTAGACGGCAGAGTCAGATACAAGAGCAACAGTGATATTTAAAGGAAATATTTTCTGCTTTTTGTCCAGAGTAGAAGAGAACCTGTCAGAGAAAGCTGGAGACGTCTGTTCTTCTTCCTTGTTGAATCTTCTCAGTAAATATCCCGGAGCTTCCCCGGGATATTGGATATACCAAAAGAGCACTGGAGCAGTGATCTGTGCTGTATAATTACAGTTGAGGATTACAGTCTCTCCTTCCTGAACCGTTTTTACAACTGGATCCTGGGAAACTGAATCTTGGCCACTCGAACCTGCAACAGAAATAATGAAGTTGTCAAAAATATGGAGGTCGAACTGGTGAAGTGCATATTGATGATTTTAGGTCAAACTTACCTGACACCACTGTCATAATTATCAGTAAAGCACATAAAAAGCACATTTTCAGGTTCGGCAGTAAACAATGTATTTTTCAAAATATTTTGACCTTCAGATGTTACATGCGGGGCTGAAACCCGATCAGAAACAACCTTCACTTTCTGGACAAGTGAGACATATGTTCCCTTGATCCAAATGGGTGGTTTCTCACATCTGACGTCAACAGTGGACCAATCACAGTTAAGACAGAACCGAATAGAGCTGACTCTCTCCAATCTCTTCCCTGGCTGTCTTGCTCACGCTGTTGCTTTTTCTCATGCTTTCAGCCGTTATATCGTCTTCCACCATTACACTATATTTTCGGCAGCAATCGATCGGGCACTCTTCACAGAGGTAGATCTTTCTCTGTAGGTGAGATGAAAGGTGAAAAAGTGCAAAATTGTTTTATTACTCAGGTCTCAATCAATTTGCGCAGCCAATGTCCACAGTGAAGCTGAGCGAGGAAATGACAAGCAGTTATCTACCTCGAATCTGAGTTGTGGTGCTAGTGGGGCTCATTGTGTTTTGGCAGTTTGCTGACTTCAAACAGAAACAATTTTCACTGCATCAAAAATCCCACCAACCAGATTCAGATGACATCAGTTTTCAAAGACAGTTTGGCATCAAATCTGGAAGTTTTAGAAGTAAAAATTGATTAGTTACTGACAGAGGACATGATGAATTGCAACAGAATGACGTCATTTGCCCTTGAGAACTGCTTCCGAAAAACAATTTGATGCAACCATAAGAACAGTGACACACACGCAAGCAATATGGAGTGATTCATCACTCAAGGTAGTACAGTATGCTTTAATCAGCAGGAGAATACTTGGGCATGAATAACCTTAAGCCATGGAACGTCATGATGTATGGGGACGATACCGAGGATTGTGAGGGCAACTCCCTCCTGATTGCATGCAATGGCCTGGCTACCTCAGCTCAATCTATCCTGCCGGTGGGATGGGACATACACAGGGATGGTGGCCGTTGTGTCTTGGATGTTGTCTATCAGATATGATTCTATTGTTATGAGCTTGTCAGGCTGTTGCTTGACTCGTCTGTAAGACAGCCCTCCAACTTTGGCACTACTTCCCACATGTTCGTAAGGACAACTTTGCAGAGTCCACATTACCTTTTCCTCAGTTATTTTTTTTCCCTGACGCTATGTGGATCATACCGTTGCATGTCTTTGATGAGAATTCAAAGAGATTGGTAGACGTGGGCGGCACGGTGGCGCAGTGGTTCGCACTGCTGCCTCGCAGCACCAGGGACCGACATTCGATTCGAGCCTTGGGCGACTGTGTGGAGTTTGCACATTCCCCCGTGTTTGCATGGGTTTCTTCCATGTGCTCCACTTTCCTCTCAATATCCAAATATGTGCAGGCTAGGTGAATTGGTCATGCTAAAGCTATACATAGTGCTCAAGGATGTGTAGATAGGGTTCGTCAGGGGAGATGTAGAGTTATTGGGCTGAGTCTGGGTGGGTAATCTTCAGTGGGTGGTGTGGACCTGTTGGGGCAAATGGCCCGTTTTCACACTGCTGGGATTCTATGATATCTACGAATAGAGTAGCTTGTTCCACCAGTGTTGTGGTTCTGTAGTCGCATATGAGCCAGACCAGGAAAGGACAGACGAATTCCGGAAGTACTTTATTGAATCACGTCAATCAATCGACAATGTTGTCATGGTCATTGTTAGATTCTTAATTCTAGATGTTTAATTTTATTCATATCAAATTTCACCATCTACTTTGATGTGATTCGAATTCTGTTTCCCAAACATTAACTGACTCCCTGGAATAATAACACCGCGATAATATTAATAGGTTTTCTCCACCTACCTTTAAAAATTTTCTCCAAAATTTTCCTTTTCAAACATACTTCCCATTTTCTTTTGAAAGTTCCCATTGAAGATGTATTCGTCATTATTTCAGCTAATGCATTCCAGTTCATTTTAATTCATAAGAAGGAATGAGCATATCTCAAAGGTCAGTGTGTAGGATGCACATATCACGACAAGAGGAAATTCTTGGACACAATGCAGGTCCTTCTTTATCTAGTAGTCAAACTATTATCATTATTAAAGAACTCCACAGATGCATTTCACTTGCACTTCCACCTGCAATTTTATGACAGAGTTCATCTAACTGCTTTCAAATGTGTTTTTGCCCATAAATCAGGACGGTAATGCAAACAGGTGCAACTGTTGGAGAACGTTGTGAAACTTGAAGGGGTTCAGAAAAAATTTACACGGATGTTGCCAGGGTTAGAGGATTTGAGTTATAGGGAGAGACCGAACAGGCTGGGGCTGTTTTCCCTAGCGTGTCGGAGGCTGAGGGGTGACCTTATAGCGGTTTACAAAATTATGGGGGACATGGATAGGGTAAATAGGCAAAGTCATTTCCCTGAGCTATGGGAGTCCAGACCTAGAGGGCATAGGTTAAGGGTGAGAGGGGAACGATATAAAAAAGACCGACAGGGCAACTTTTTGACACAGAGGATGGTATGTATATGGAATGAGCTGCCAGAGGAAGTGGTGGAGGCTAGTACATTTGCAACATTTAAGAGGCATTTGGATGGGTAGATAAATAGTAAGGGTTTAGAGGGATATGGGCCGGGTGCTGGCAAGTGGGGCTCGATTGGGATATCTGGTTAGTATGGACGAGTTAGACCGAAGGGCCTGTTTCCACGCAGTACATCTCTATGATTCTATGCTTATGACTCTTATTGTCAAGTGTCGTTTTCAAACTGCAAACTTAAACCTGACACTTTATTTTCAGTGAGGAACAATTCACAAACACAACCATCTATGAGTTTCAGATCTCCAGCATCCAAAATTGTGTTTCGTCTTATGAATGCAATCACAGCCTTACTGAGAAAGGAATTTAAACTCATCAAGAAGTTTGACAAACATTCACAGCACGGAGACACTATGCTCAACTTATGTGCAGTCATAGATTCAATCAATCATCCCCTGAGCAGACACAAAGACGACGTTGTCAAGGAGGAACCATGAATATGGGAAGATTATGGCAAGGGATTCAATTTCCCATCCTAGCTGGAAATCCATTGAAGAAATCTGTGGGAGATGAATTTCTGGAGTTTGTTATGAACGTTTTTGAAGCAAAACGTTAAAGGACCAAATCAAAATCAGCTTATTTTAGGTTCAGCCTTGGTTAAAGACGGAGAAAAATTCATACTGTTGTACCTGCCACACAGTGTGTTGAAGTTCTTTGATTCAGCAAAAGAACCGTGAGTCGACTCTTACAGAAAATGATATTCGTTTATTGGACACAATTAATATGAGAACCATAAACCATAAAAAACTACATTTCTTATGATTTAATTTAACTTTGTGCATTCGTATACCACCACATTCAAACTTGGCCAGGCTCCATATAACGATGCCTTCCTTCACTTCCGATGTCTTGACGGTGTCTTCTCCTTCGGTGGTTATTCTCGAGTTACCATCCTGGGTGTGGTTTTGTGTTGACTGCTCTCCTTCCGAGATTTCACGCCTTTTTGGGAGGATGTTGAGTATCTTCCAACAGATTAATCAGGTTCGATTACCCTAAAGGATCAGATCCAACCAGGTGTTGGCGCGTTGATGGCAGGTTGGCCCTTAAGCATCCAATATGGTAAATGCTGGGTGCACGTAACCTCCTCCAAATAAGGGTGCCAGGCGCCTCTCTCTCCAGTGAATCGTTCATTACTTCGAATTGTCCCCGAGGGCGGCATTCCATTGTTGCATTCAACTCCAACTTCAGGTGTGTGTTGCAGGATCTGCAGCTCTCAGGTTTGTATGCAAACCAACTGTGAGCAACTGTAAGCTTTCGGGATTCTGCAGTATGTGGATGAGCACCGTCTCTTTAGTCAAGGCAGAGTTCGATTTCCCAGGATGCTTTAATCATTGTTCATCTTTTCTAACTCCATGTTAACTGCAATAGTGTCTATCATAAGTTTATTAATTCAGGTGACACTTCAGGCCGTAATAACCTTGCTCTTCAGAGGTGCTGTTGAATACAAAACGTAATGTTGTGCAAATTTAATCAAGTTTCAAAGTGGCATCATTCATTCTGTAAATAGAGTCTGAAACCTGAACAATGGAAACAATGAAAACTGGAGTCGGAAAATGCTAATGATGGATTGCCAAAATACACAGAATGATTTGGAAGTACACAGACAGTACTGAGTGGTTGAAGAGGTATTATATAGTCTGTAATTATTATTTGTTGCACGAAAACAGAAACATGTGGTTGGAAAATAATTCAACTGTGGCTAACGAAAGATTGAAAATACCCATGTTGTATGCTTTGCAAGGCCACAAGAAACATAGAAGTGAAAGGATTGAAAGCAATTTAAAATTAAAGGAAGGATGACTAAAAGACCGCTTAAAGGGGAAAAGGGAAGATGCATGGAATGTCAGGTCAATCATAAATTTGGACTGCAGAAGTTCCTCATGTCGATGAAATGCAGAAAAACACAAAAACATACCGGACTGACACCTGCATCAGCAGCAATATTCACTGTCTTATCACGATTGCACAGCTGCAAAATTATGGCTGCAACATTGCATTGCAGTAATTTGCCAAGTGTCCTACGACAGAACATTCTCATTCCCTCTACTCCTTAGAAAGACAAACACAGTAGTTGCATGGGGCCACTTCACTCTCAGGCCATACACGGCACAACTTGGATCACTTGGTCAGGACCCTGGAAATGTCTTGCTAACAACAATGTAGGTGCCCAACTCAGCAAGCAGTGTAGACATTCAAGAAGGCAAGTCACCAACACTTCTACCAGACAGTTCGGTTTGGTCAAAGCACTCTTCCTGGTTCTCTGTACTGGAAGTGACAAAATGCCACCCTCTCCTGGTGGTTACACACCACTGCACAAGCAGAGTGGAAAAATCGTTGGGCATTATGTCAGAGGAATGGCAGCAACGCATTGCATTTTTCAAATGTACAACAGCATCTGCTCACACACTTATTCAGTATGTGCACGATAGGCGTGATCAGTATGAAATATTGTGTACCACCTTCAGCAAATGTGCCTGGAGAAGACAGATTAAGAAGCAACAAGTCCTACAACCAGAAGCGTTAACACAGTGAACACAGAGACAGGATCCATTAAAATGCCAGCCCAGTTCTGTATGCCTGGTTTCTCAGCACCAAAGGAATACAGGGTGGTAGTTGTTCATGGCAGTAAGACTTGCAACCGATTGAATTATATATCATCCGTTCATAATTTTTAACCTGCATCTGGAATATATTCATTTATAATGAATGCTCATTTAGGTTAAGCGCAGAAACCCGGCCGGGCTTTCTGTTAATTTGGGAATAAAGGGCAGGTAAATCCGGAATTTTGTGAACTTTGATCCGCTGTTGAACTTTTGGGGTAACTCCAGGAACTGCAGGTCATATGGCTGTGGAGGGATTCCAATCATCCACCTGTATACGGAATTGTAAATATTTACATTTTTTCTGTCATGGGAAATCCTTCTAAATTAGACCATTGAGTCCAGGCAACATGCGTTCAAATTCCTTCAGCACTGTTTCAGTTTAATAAATCTGTATTTGCATCAATATCCATAACAATTAAATTAGATTCCCGATTTCCTAAATATACTGACTACGCTTCAAAAAGTCAGTTTTTGAGCGACGCTCCAGCGCCTAGAACGTATTATCCTGCTGCATGAAAAGTTATTTTGAAAGTTTCCATCCCTCAGTGACGGTGAAGACATTCAGAATCAGTTGGAGACATCTCTCGATAAAGACCACTGCCTTTTGAGGAAGGACATTCCCAAGTCTCACAATGCTCTGACAGATAAGTTATCCCTCGTCTCTGATTAAACGGGTAGAGTCATAGAGTCCTACAATACGGAACAGCCTCTCTGTCTCAAATCCCCGAAGCCATCTGTCAACCCGAATACCATTTCCCTACACTTGACCCATACCTTTCTAATCCTTTCCTATCCATGTACTTGCTGAATGCCTTTTAAATGTTGCTAATGTAGCCACCTCAACCACCTCCGCTGGCATTTCATTCCACATGAGTACGACACTCTGCATTAAAAAAGTTGGTCCTTCGGTTCCTTTTCTTCCTTCCCCTTAAAGTGATGCCCTCTACCTCTTGATTCCCCACCTCCGGGAAAAAGATTGATTGAATTCACACTATCCATGCCTCTCATGGCCTTGTACACCTCCATATGTTCCACACTCTCCACCCCTATTGCAATCAATGTCCTACACTCTAAAGATAAACGTCCTAGTTTGTCTAACCTCTCCTTGCAAATCAGACCATTCAGTCCAGGCAATATACTTGTAAATTTCTTCTGCACTCTTTCCATTTTAATAAATCTTTCATACAGCAAGGTGACCAGACTGAGCACAATAACCCAAGTGCGGCCTCACCAACGTTGTGTACAATTGTAACATTATTTCTAATTTCTATACTCAATTCCCTGACTGATGAAGACTAGTGTGCCAAAACCTTTTTCACTGTCCTGTCTAACTGTGACTTTCAGAGAACCATGCACTGAACACCGAGGTCTGTCTGTTGCACTACACTCCTTAAGGCCCTACCATACAACATGAAGTTCTTGCTTTGAATTGACTTTCCAAAATGCAATACGTCGCACTTGTCTATATCAAATTCCATTTGCGATTTCCGGCCCACTTTCCCAGCTGATCAAGGTCCTGTTGTAATTTCTGACAACCTTCTTCATTGTCCATGAAAACTCCGATTTTAGTATCATCTACAAACTTACTGTAAATTTTCATCCTAATCATTGATATCAGAACATTGGATAGCTGTTTAAAAACGGATGAGTTTAAACTATAACCTCTCGTTCTAGTACGTCATGCAGATTAGAAAGTAGCCCTTGAAATATTTCCAATCTGAGCCCTCTTAAAAGACTGGCTTTCAGATTTTGGAAACTCGTCAGATGACTAAAAGCTCTTCTCACTTTCCCTGAATCTCATCATCCCTCTTACTTTAAAATTATGCAGCGGTCATTGAAGCGTTCACCAATGGGAAACTTATGTCTGTGCATTTGATCCTGTCCTTTCAATCAAAACTCGAATTTCAATCGAATTTTAGTCAATACAATATTATTGCCCTCATGCCACATTAAGGTTAACTAAAACTTTACTGAGCTGCTGAGCGCTGTAAAGCTTGGTTGATTGGATCCACCATGCCAAATTGTTTTCACTTGTTTAGATTTCCGTAATCTATGCAACACGATCAAGAGAGTTGACAAATAAGAGAAACACAGCTTCTTTTATAGATTAAGCCTTATTATAATCTAGAATTTCGAATGTAAGTGGGAATTCATTCAACACACATAGAAAGTATTAAAACTTGTACAACTACAGAATGTGGCAATTGCTGTGGCTGTGAAAATAATTATACTTTCTCTTTCAAAGAGCAGCCACAGACACAATGATAGGAATACCTTCCATTTGTATTGTGTAGTAACACAATCCTTGATCTTTTATTCTCTCCTTCTCCATTTGTTCATCAGTGCTGTCCTGATGTGTTTTGGGGTGGTCACCGACTTCACAACATCCAAGATGTCCAGTTGCAGTTGTGCGGCATTACATTCCTTCTGCGCTCACACGGATCAATAAGTTCAGTCAGAGCTGAGTCTGCTGCAGTTCTGCCTTGAGCTTCCTTTTGATGCCCTTGGCTCTGACACGCCTTCCCTTCCCTGTGATACCATAGATATTGCTCTAGCCATCACTGTTAATCGTTGAGAACAACGGTTTAGATCAGGATCTCAAACAAAGGGTATTCCAGAATGCAGAATTACAAACCAAGAGTTCATCACGAGGAAACTTTTGGCACCAATGCTCATCGTTCTCTAAATTCTCAGTGTGTCTTCCTAGTAACATTCAAGTCCTCCTGACACAGATGTTTCCAACTCACATGCTATGAGTAGGAAACCAGTGATGGTAATGAACGTGATCTTGAATACTGCTTTTCGTTTTTCTTAGAATGGAGTCATCAAGACATGTGGGAACAGTCAGTCCCTGAAACGGCGGTTAAACAGGGAGGCAATGTCACAGTAACATGCAGCTTGAAGTCAAGTGATCCAGACCCGACTTTTACTGGTACAATCAGTTCCCAGGGCAACCTCCACAATACATAATTTATATAGTTGCAGCAGAGATTGCAAAGAGGAATCCTGATTTTGCTGAACGATTCTGTTTCACATTTACTAAATCTTGGAATAATACAGAGTAAGCAATCAACAAGGCCATCAAATCAGACTCAGACATGGATTTCTGTGCTATGAAGCCTACATTGATAAAGAGTTATGACACAGCCCCTTTAAAGCCTCACTCTGAGCATGACAGTTGGAGCTCACCGAAAGGTTCTTTCGTATGGAGAAACAGAAAGAACCATTCAACTCCAGAGAAAGAATCACGGGGGTGGTGGGGGTGGGGGTGGTACTTAAACCGAGAAAAAAAAGTGCACGATAAATAAATCTTAATTACTTTTGAGAGTCATATCAATATGTTAGCTTCGATGTAAACGTGCTAGGAATGAACTGCACAAACCCATCAGTGAAGATCTGTTTCTGGTTTAGTTTCCCACCAAACATTTTCAATATCTTGCGTTCTCATCCCCCCTGTCAGTGGCCTTTGTCCATAGATAGAGAAATTAATTTTATGAGGAAGCTTTTCATAATATAAAACTTGCTTTTCATAATGGTAGTTCAGATATAGAGTCATGCCATTTAGATGAGTTGCAGACTGAGTGGCAAATATATAAAGTAAATACTTTATTCCTCAGTTCACAGATTTGAAAACAGTCATCAGAACAATCCACCGAGCCAGTCATCTCACAAACTTATATTTTAAAATCCACTCCCAGGCGATGAGTTTAATACTTTTTATTCAACAGTATTGAGAAATGTTGAGTGAATGGAAGGTACACATTTGAAATCCACAGTGGGCTGTTTCGGACATCCACCGATAGACATCAAACAGAACAGAAGGTGTGAAAAAGCAATTCTGAAGGGGGTGCTAAGAGTGAAACATTCTGCGTGTTGAAAATTTTAATTTTATTACATCCTGCATCTTACAAATCGAACTGTTTTTCCCTATCAGTTTACAGATTTCACGATAAGCATATATTTTGCAATAAAAATGCAACCTTTGTCACACTATGTACTGCTGCATCAAATGATTAATTAAAATTACATCAATGAACATCCAGCGAGATCTAACAAAGTGGATCCTCACAGGTACCTGCTGTAATGAAGAGGGCCATCTGCTGATAATCAGTAGATTAATGAGTCCTGTGTCTGTTAAAGTAATGAATTCAAATCGGTGTGTTAGGCTCGTACTGAACGCATGTTTTCATTTACCGAAAGGAGTTGAAAAATGTGGTGCTGGAAAAACACAGCAGGCCAGGCAGCATCCGAGGAGCAGGAGAATCGGCGTTTCGGGCATAAGCCCTTCTTCAGAAAGAAGGGCGTATGCCCGAAATATCGATTCTCCTGCTTCTCAGATGCTGCCTGGCCTGCTGTATTTTTCCAGCAGCACAATTTTCAACTCTGTTCTCCAGCGTCTGCAGTCCTCACTTTCTCCTAATTTACCTTAAGGATCCTGTCACATATTGAAAGCAAACGTATTCAGTTTTGGGCCAGGACGCTTCCACGGAGTTGCCTTCACTTTAAATCAATTTATTGATGTTTCCGATGATAAAGAATACAAGTGACAGCTTAATTTTGGAATTTGCCACGTAGCACGGCTAAACAAGTAACAAAGAAGTAAAAAGTATCGAAACAATAAATGCCAGAAACCACAGTGCATGAGGCATTGATCATAGACAGAGGGGAAGCTGACGTTTAAAGTCTACAGGAACCTTGATTAAGCTGATAAAAAGTAAAATGTATGCGCGACATATTTGCGAAGGCATGGTGACAGATTTCAAAAGAACCTGGTTCTTCCTGAAATGGTTATTCTTCAATAACTAAAGATGTACCTGATATCCCCGCCTCTGCTCATATTTTTTTTCTGGACAGAGACACCAGACAACACCCAATCAATTGATAAATGCATTGTCAGCCAATCAACGAACTGCATCTCTATTTTGCAATTCAGCACGTCAACTTAGGACGGCGAGAAATAAATTGAAATTGAAACCGGTAATAACTTGCATTTGAAATTGATACTGCACTTGAAGTTTGGAATTTTTGCATTAGCCCTCATTCATGCAAAGCAGAAATCTGCAGTAATTCCTTTTCAAAGCAGTGCTTAGATTGTTCTTTTATAACGGGTACTTGATTTTGAAAATTTGGAGCAGACGGTATCTGAGGTTCATTGACATGAAATGCCTTCATTGCATGTTTGATAGGGAATAGGTGTTACCATGAACAGTAGAAATGAAAATGAATTGAGTATCCTGACAGTACTTCACGGTGTATGGTAAAACGCATTTTATTTCACTCTTGCTATAGATATACTCGACACAGACTGATGGCATTACAGCGGTTTCACATTGTCCTGAGTCTGTGATTGTTACCCATTTGTAGAAATCACATTTTGAGTTTTCTATCAAAGCAGCTAAATGTTCTTATTCTGATAATGATAGGTTCAGATTTAGGTCCTTATCGCACATTGGTAGCATCCCTGACCTCGATGTAGGCAGCTTGCATTGAAGTTTCACCTAGTCTTAGGGTACGTGATAATGTTGTTTAGAAAATAACGTCAGTGACTGTAGAGCCGAATGAGCATGACCAGTGTTCAGTAACGAACAGTGTATCTATGCACTTCAGGACAGAGATTGTCTTATTTTAGACACTCTTACGATCGGTTACAGTTTAGAATAAGGCATTGTCACGTAGCTTCTGTGTCCTTGATACACTGTGTCATAGATTCCTTGCGATTTTACAATTTAAAACAAGCTGTGATGTGAGGCATAGATAGAGTGGATAGCCAGAGACGTTTTCCAACGACGGAAATGGCTATCATGAAGTGGCTTGAATGACGGTTTAGGGGAGATTTCAGAGGTCGTTTCTTTACACAAAGTGTGTTGAGTGCGTGGAATATACTACCAGAACTGCCAGAAGAATCAGATACATTGGGGACATTTAAAAGACTCTTGGATTGCCACCGTGAATGTTTGGAGAAAGAAAAATGAATCTGAGGATGAGTTTCATATAGAGTAGGATAACATAGGATAAAACAACACTGAGAGCCAAAGCCCCTATTCGGTTCTGTACTGTTTCCCATGTTCTAAGTTCTAAGCTGCTATTTCGTCCATTTGTAGATTGAATATTGGCAACAGAAGCAAATGAAGCACGAAAATAAGGCCACGATCTGCCAATAAGTGAAACCTGTCCTGTCTTGGGTTACAATTTAATATGTGTCAAGTTTCAAAACATTTTATGAGTTACTGTGGTTCAGAGATAGTACCCTTAGCTGTAGGCTAGAGGACTGGGTCTAATTTCACCATAGGAAATAAAAACGGCTACACTCTTGTTTCATGCCATGTACTGAAACAAAAAACTGTTGAAGTCTAAGGCAGAAACCGTGTTCTCTAAAAGGTTCCTCATAATAGTGTAACATAACGAGTCTATTGTGATGACGTATTAATATGTTAAATCCATACATTAACTTAGATAAGGTCTGTTTTGGTACAGAACTGAGTGGTGCAGACTTAGTGTTGCAATGTTATGTGAGGTAATTGTATTGGAATAGCATTCCCTCATTTGCAGTTTTAAGTGCTCAGTATTTGACGGATTGCATTATCTATGTATCCATGTCAGGATTCCTGTTACGATCCGACCGATCATATAAATTGTGAAATTGAGATAATACTTAACATATTCTAAACGTCTTTTGGACAGGAGTTGTTATGTAATTTTACAATAAGTAAGTCTACTAGTTTTCCTTCTCTATGAATGCGAGATCTAAGCACACCATCAGATAAAGGCACGAGTGGGATAAAGCTGGAAGTACTCACTGTGTTCTCCAAGCTTTTCACTGTTATCTGATTCCACGCCTTATTGTATTGTAATAGACCACTATATATTTCGCAATCAGACTGTTTATATTGAGTTAACAGTACTTACAACAGATGTCTACAGTTGCCATGCATGTGGTCCTGACAATTCCTCATCGTCAAACGTAACTACTATGGTAAAAATCAGTTTTGGAATGTTTACCAGTTTCTGCAGATACCACTGCATGTAGGGTGTGTCCAGGTTTCTATAGTCACAATCCATCTTCACAGACGCTCTTCAGCCATGGCTATGGGCTCCAGATGCTGTGTTACTCGATTTGCACGTAGGCCCACAGTGGGCACAGACGAATAAAGTATGAATTAGTTGCTAGTATCCATTCAAGCGAGTTTATATGTGAGCGAGCATGTGGAGTATAGAATTTCGCTAGCTGTCCATTATACGGCTATTTCACCACAATAATAATATCAAACAAGACATCAGACGTTGAACAATGTGCCTTTATGGACATAACTAACACAGACTCTTTCAATTAAAAGAAAACTATTTATTTAAACAAAAATGTTTGTAGTACACTTCTGTCAGAAACCTTTAATGCAGTGAGAGTGAGTTGCGAAGAAAAGAGCGAACACAGACACTGCTTAACTTATTCTTCAAGATATTCAGTTCACCGAGACAATAAAGTGTCTAGAACCAGAGTCACAGAGTAATTTTTCCATTGTGACCTCACTCACTGCATAGGTACAAGTCCATTATGAACTCACTGCGTGGGGACAGGTCCATTGTGACCTAAGTAACTTCAGGGAGACAGCCTCAAGATGACCTCAACCTTTTAGGGGTATCAAGTTCATTGTGACCTCATTAGGTTAGAATGCCTCTTGGTTTTGGCCCTGCTAACGCCCGAGACTCACTTCCTGTTTAAATTAAACTGGATAACTTTGGAATGCCCCAACGAATATATTCAGGATTAATTACTTTTCATAAATGACCAGCAGACTTTCCCAGAAATTTAGTTTAGAGCTGCGAAGACTGAAAGTTTATCAATCTCGATAATCATATCTGATGGCCTTCCAGCTCCCCACTGCTGTGTTTGCCACCACTTCCGCCCCCACCAACGCCACTCACCTGCATTCTGCTGACACGCCTCCCACAGATCCCACTGTCATCATCCTCAACCCCAGAACCCTATGGGGAACACCTCTCCTGCTCATGACTCCACCCAATTCGCTCTAATACCACGCCCACTCCAGTGACAGGCTTCGCCCCTACTCCCAGCTCCACACTGACACCAGATCCTAGTTCCCAGCCCTGCTGAGTTCTAACATCCCTCAAGACCTCCCAGTCACTCAAGACGAACGATCACTCCTCAGCAAACGACTCACTTTCAACCTCCTCCGCCCACGTATCAATGAACTTAATACACACCATGACGTCGAACATTTCTTCTGCCGCCTCCGCCTCTGAGCTTACTTATACAATCAGGTCTCCCACCCACCTTCCGAGGACCCCTTCGCCCGCCTCCAGCACACTCCATCCAACTGGACAGCACGTGCTGGCCTATTACCTGCCCTTGACCTCTTCATTTCCAATTGCCGCTGGGACATTAACCGCCTCAACCTGTCTACCCTCCTCTCCCACTCCAACTTCTCACCCTCACAACGCACTGCCCTCCACTCCCTCTGCTCCAATCCAGACCTCACCATCAAGCCAGCAGATAAAGGGGGTGCAATGGTAGTCTGGCGCATTGGACTCTACGCAACTGAAGCCAGACACCAACTCGAGGACACCTCTTCCCGCCGCCTCCTCGTCCGTGACCCCACCCCCCATCACCAAACCATCATCTTCCAGACCATACAGAACCTCATCACCTCAGGAGATCTCCCACCCACAGCTTCCAACCTCATAGTCCTGGAACCCCGCACTGCCCGGTTCTTCCTCTTTCCCAAGATCCACAAGCCTGACCACCCTGGACAACACATTGTCTCAGCATGCTCCTGCCCCACTGAACTCATCTCTACCTACCTCGACACTGTTCTATACCTCTTAGTCCAGGAAATCCCCACATATGGTCGAGATACCACCCATGCCCTCCACCTCCTCCATGACTTCTGTTTCCCCGGCCCCCGACGCCTCATCTTCACCATGGATATCCAATCCCTCTACACCTCCATCTGCCATGACCAGGGCCTCCAAGCCCTCCGTTTCTTCCTCTCCCGACGTCCCCAGCAGTACCCTCCACCGATACTCTCATTCGTTTGGCCGAACTGGTCCTCACCCTTAACAATTTCTCCTTAGAATCCTCCCACTTCCTCCAGACCAAAGAGGTAGACATGGGCATCCGTATGGGCCCCAGCTATGTGTGCCTCTCACCTTCATCCTACCCCCTCCACCCATTGTACTCTTTGCTACCTTCCCCATCCTCTTCCCTGACCTACCACCTTCACCCCCACCCCCACTCACCCACTGTACTCTATGCTACTTTCTTCCCACCCTCACCCTCCTCTCATTTATCTCTCTACCCTTCAGGCACTCTGCCTGTATTCCTGATGAAATGGTTTTGCCCGAAACGTCGATTTTCTTGCTCCTCGGATGCTGCCTGAACTGCTATGCTTTTCCAGCACCACTCGAATGCAGAATCTGGTTTCCAGCATCTGCAGTCATTGTTTTTACCGAGCCATTTAAAATCATTGACTATGAGGTAACAGTCAGCTCCCATCCTGGGCAATAGGGAACGCGATGGAATAGTTGGATTACCACTGACTGTTAATGCCAAGATGCAGGCGATGTTCTAGCGTCTCAGATTCGAATACCACCATGTCAAAAGGCGGAAGTTGAATTCAATGAAAGACCTTGAATTTGGGCTCCAATGATCATCATGAATCCGTTGCCGCTTGTCAGACAAACCGATCTCAGTCACGCACCTCTTTTAGGTAAGGAAACTACCATTCTTATCTGGCCTGATTTACATATGAATCAAGACCCAGAGCAATGTGGTTGAATCTCAAACCACTTCTGGGAAACTAGAGATCGGCAATAAAAGCTTCTCTACCCAGCGATGCCAACATCCCATGAAAAAAAGAAAAACAAAATTGGATGCGTCTTTGGAGATTAGGACAGGTTCAATTCTGACTGCAGGCCCGGGTTCAACTTTCGGTATGAGTACTAACTCTGAGCTGGTTGACCAGAAAATGCCAACAAGTCAATGATAGTGTCTGGGTCTCTAAGCCAGGAAATGTCACCTGTTTCAAAGATGCTAAATGACACATCATGAACATGTTGTTGAAAAATTATGCACCTGACATGAAGGATTTCAATCTGAACAAGGAAACGAAAATGAGATTTTCCCCTTTACAAAACTGTGGCCTTTTCATCGACCGATTGTACCTGATTTTTTCCAACCAAACTGATTATATTTTTACAAGGATTCTTACACTGAAGAATAAATTTTATTTAGGGCAGAGGGATCTTTTATCCATTTGAAACATCGTATCTAAAATGAGCAGGCAAACAACTCCATGTTAAATCGCCAAAAGAAACTGTCATCAGTTGTCAAGTAAATGGAATATCAAAAAGAGAAGGTGAAAAACAATGTAAATAGGCATTTCAAATAGGTGCGGGCATAATAATTGGAATTATCAGTGTGTTCGCTCATGTTTTATTACTCTATTCACTCCATACCCCATTTCCACCCGTATTCCTCTTTCAGCTGTTCTTCATCAGTTAAAGTGAACATGCGTAGGATGCAGACAGATTTCTCGAGATCAAGGCGTCACTATGTCCACTCCATCACTGCGGATGCAACTGAGAGCCATCACACCTTCTTCACTCTATCAACACTGTAGTTGCTCGCCACACAATTTCCATTTGCTGTGAGTAATCTGCTCTGAATTCATGAATAGGGAGATTGCTGCTGCTAGTCTTTTCCTGTCATTGGTTAGATCAGCAGCGAGATGAAATAAGGATCTGTACTTCTGCTCTGACTGAATGTTTTCTGTGTTAAAGGCTGAGAGACTCAGGAAGTATAAAACAGAACAATTTCGCACCCTCTCCTCAGCATTAACTCACAACACAGTTGATATTTCCTCTCAGTAAAATTTCATTCTCCCCATGATTACTTGCAAGTCTGTCACAGTAGTAATGATGCGGTGATGCTGATGAAAATGTTGGTGATGATTATCTAAACTAAACTTGTTCTGATTGTTGGTGCCGCTATTAAATCTGGTTACTGGAATGACAGGAAATAGTGTGGAATAAAATTTTTATTATCACTGTTGCAGAAATTGATGACATACTAAATGAAACCTCTAACACGAATATTCACGCTTGTTCTGATATAGTCTGTATCTAGGCATGTTCTATAATTCACGATTTGGCCCACTGAGAACAGGAATTTCAGAATCACGAATTAGTTTTTCTTCCATGTATAATGGAACTGAGGAAAGTACTAAAGTAACAATTGATCCTACCCTGAAGTTTGAGACTGATGTCATGAGAAGCATACACTGCTGCAAAGATTCTGATCAAAACTCCATAATGAGATTTCCATGTATTGTTTGACAAAGAATGCCATTGTACCATTAAGCAGGTGAAATAATTTGAAGTCCACAGTCTCCTGAAGTGAATGCAACTTTCAACAGCTTTGGTCACTGGTCCCCATGAATGTCTTCACTATGACATGATTGTTTAGTCTGATATCGTTACACAATGCCCTGTCTACTAAGACCTGCTGTCCAGTCTACTCAACAGCAAGCTGCTCTAAGAAACTATCCTGAAAAGCCTCTTTGAGCTCTCCATCTAGGGTAGCTTTAGATGTTTGACAGTTACAGTAGAAATATCGATTAAAATATTCCATGATTATGTCGAAACTTCTGAAAAATGCTATACCCACTTCCTATTTGAGGGGGAGTGGCCACACACCACCCACATTTCCTGCTTTGAAAGTTTCACTTCACTACCTGAAACACATTTCACATTCTAGTTTCTCTAAGATGGTCTTCCCCTCTGTAATGCTTAATGCATAATTAGTAAATATAGATACCTTTCGACATTTTCTGTCTTCCTTTCCTTCTGAATATCCTGTAACCTTCCATATTCAAGTATCCTTCCATGTATTTTGTTCAGAAATGTCTTTCTAACGACTACAAGAATGCTCTTATCTGTTTGGATTTGAACTTTTGGCTGACCTATTCTTTTGTGACTGTAATGGGCATTCAGATCTGAAGGTACTTAACATTTTATATTTTCTGTTTATCCTCCCATTATTTATCTTCGTTATTTTTTCTTAGATTTGTACTCTCAACTCTCATGGTCAGGATGCCATTTAGTTGCCTGTACAATTCTTTTTCTTCCACTCTTTGAGTTACCGCATTCTCTGAAATTTCATTATTTATCCTGCATCATTTAGTTTCAAATATTCCCTGCTTTTCTAGTTATTTCATTCATATTAACAAAGGTCCCAGCACTATTCAGGTTAATGCTATCTCATCTGTGCATATCCCCGCGTTGTCCAGTATAGGTGCTGAAGCTTGACTTTTCCAGCACTAATCTTTCCAAAAATTACTTATCTCTGCCACTTGATTTTTTCTATTCCACGTGGTCCATGAATAAACTGAAGATTCGAGACGAACTTCATAATTTTGCTTCATAATTTATTGCGTCGTACCTCGTACAGATTGCACAGCACCTCTTTTGTTTATCTACTTATGCTGTTCGTACATTTGTGTCTCACGAAGATGGGATTCTCTCCCTCCAGATCTTGTCCACCCCACTTCACGTTCCTTCCCTTAGATGATGGACTAAAATCTGGAACCAATCAGGCAGCAAAAATGATTCTGAAAGGGATTTATAGAGCAGATACAGAACGGAAGTCTATTCTTATTTAGGAATCTGGAACAGAGAGGGGATATTAATGAAAAGACCAGTCCCATTCTTTAATGATTTGGCAAGAATTTCTTTTCTTTGAGGTCTATCGTTTTTGTGGTTCTCTTTCCACTTGCTTAAAGCCCTCCAATTCACAATGATGTTTATGTGGACGATATTCAATGTTTTCCCGTTCAGATATCTACTGAAGCAACAATGTGTGACACCCTGTTGCATACAGTCCACAAAAGGCAACAGCTGTGACTCATAAACCTGCAGCAGTTATGATACAAGACTTTCTCTCGTTCCTCCACTGTGAGGCTCATTGCACAGTAATAGACCGCGGTGTCACACAGCACCAGCTTTGGAATGGTCATTCGGTACAACTTGACAGATTTCTCTATTGTATCAGAAAATCGGATCTGAGCGAAATCCGCCTTAAGTACAGCACTGCTGCTCTCGAACCTCTGGACTGCAAACTCGAGCTGCCTTCCCGGATACTGACAGTACCAGAACAAATAACAAGCATTGCCTGTACAGGTGCAGTTTAAAGTGACATCTTGTCTCTCTGTCTGCATGAGCGAGGTTTCCGGTTGACTAACAGAATCACCATTGCTCAGATCTGGAACACAAGGTTAAGGAAAGCGGAAATAATCGATTTACGGTGCAGTGAGAAATGCGAATTGACGGCAAAAATATCACATTCTGTTTGAAACAGGTATTTCAACGTAATGCAAAAAATATCTCCGGATGCTGGAAAGCTCAGTTGTGATGAAGGATTACAGGATCCGAAACTGTTTTAATTCTGCTTTTTCTCCAAGGTGCTATCAAACATGTGGACCTTTTCTCAGCAATTTCTGTTTCTGTTTAGCTTAAAACCTACTTCGGAAGATCTGGCAAATGTCCATGTTAGCAATCCACACGAGAATCCCGCTTCCCCTTGCTCTCATTTCATGAGCACGTCCGTCTTTCAATCTCTTCATAATCTGTTTAGTTGCGTCCCCGTCATGACAGTATGGCCTGACTCAAATAAACCTGAAGCCGGTGAGTTTTATGTTCTGAAGCCAAATCAGAATTCCCTTAACATTACTCTTCGATCATATTTCTGCATCTTATACTAAGACTCGTCGTTTGTGAATCCTCCCTCAGCTGACACATTATGTCAGCGTTGACCACGACAAAACATTTAGTCAGATTTATCTTTATTGGAGAAACTAAGTTTCACATTTTTGGATTTTACGTTTCCAAAGCTATCATCCCTTAAGGCTGGTGTCATCATTTTAGTTACACTTTTTTGTGTTTTGTGTCCCTTCTTCTTTCAAGACGTAGAGAAAATCAGTTCACATTAGCTAAACAGTAAAGCAACCACAGTCCAATAATTAATGGAAATAGTACTGGTTTACATCAAACTGAATTTGTCATTGGGTTTGGCTTCGATTAAATTCACACTGGAGATGCACAATGTATTTCCTTGATACTTTCTGTAAGTGATTCACGGATGTGGAATTGGTGGCACTTGGGGATCTGAAGCTCAAAACTAAGACAACATCGTGAGGTGGGAAGAACAGATGGGTTTGGCAAGTCGAAACGTGATGGGATGCCTTTCATTGGAGCAGGAGTTGCTTGTCCAAGATTGTCATGCAAACAGAACACATACCAGTATTGAACGAGAATCCTGAAGTCGAAATCGATGTTCGAGATCTCTGATTGAGGCTTCTTTTAAAAATTCAGTACTTTGAGAAATATGAACACTTCATAAGATCGCAGGAGGAAAGAACAACGTGGATTTATTCGGCAGGCAATGGGGTTTCGGAGAGGGATTAAACCAATGTTGGCAGTTAATTGTTGTATTTTCCAGTACTCACAGTCAGAGAAGGAATGCAGTTCACATTCCTCGAGTATCAGAACTAGAGGTCCCCAGTTGACAGAGCTGATTGGTGACCATGACAGCTCCCTTCACCCCATGCTGAACGTCAGTGGATCTGAGGGATTTGGGCTCAGTGATGAGGTGGATAAACAATTAAATTCTTAACGGCTTAAATGGTGGACAGTATTACATTTGCTACATTTATTGGCAAGATTCATAACAACTGAATTTTCTGTAAGTTTATTTTGTACCATTGCAAATGTAACTACTGCACCAATGCCAGTTTCTCTGTCGTGTCTGAATAAGATGGTTCACTGTCACATTTTCAAGGAGTGTTGCAGTTGAATGCCTGCTTTAACATCGGCGCCCAAATGGCTAAAGGATCTTTAAATAGACATTACTGTACAGTGTCTTGCAAGACATGGATGGAAGTTGCAAGAGAGCAGATAAGCACATTAAGAAAGCAGTCGAACCCTGATGGAAGTGAATGTACTCCTGCCAAGTTTGCAGGTGATATAAGTGTGAAGGCACGTGGGGAGAACGTCACAGCGATTCTATAAGATGAGAAGTATATAGAGGTTTTAGGAGCGTCGGAAATCTTTGAATTGATCCATGGCCACTGGGATCTCAGAAATACTGCAAATCAGAAAATGAAAGTTTTAATGACAGGTGGTATCGAATAAAGGTTTTTGTGCTTCGTTTTCGAAACAATTGGATTGTGTACGTATTAGTAAAATGTGAGTAATGTTAAAGGAAGGCCACATCCTTCATACTTCATTAATTTATAATTTACTCTGATCTTTCATTCTATGCATCGCACTCGTAATGTTTCACATTCTTTGTTTTTCCCTCATTCTTTCGTTTTTCATTATTCTGTCCTTTGCTATTATTGTTGCTGTGTTTCTATTCTTTATCTGTCTTTCCATCACTACTATCGACTTTCATGTATACTTCTGCATTTTCTCAGTGCACATTTCCAATTCTCTTCACTTCTGACTTCACTATATCTTGCTCCTGAGTATTTTATGTTTTTGTTTTCATTCTCCTTAACCTTCATAATCTGGAGATGTGAATTCGTAACCTTGATACGCCAAACTGAGCATCACGGACCTCCCACTTGGTGTACGTTTATGTTGAGATGGTCTTTCTGTTTCTAATGCTGTGCACCAGTAGAGAGGTGGCAGTGCCCCAAACATCGATTCGATTTCGGATTGTTCCTCAGTACTGGTATGTGTTCTGTTCTCAGGAGCAATCCTCGAAAGCATTTCCCGATTCCATAATATTAATCCCATTGCATTTCGACTTGCCAATCTCTTCATGATTTTCCTGCCTCACCATGTTGACTCCTTTTTGAGCTTCATGTCTCCATCCGTTCCACAGCCGTGAATCACTTCCGTGAAAGTGACAAGGAAATACCTTGTGCATCTCCAGTGTGAAATTAATCCAAGCCAAATCCAATGACAACTTCAGCCTGATCAGACAATGTGAATAAAATAAACAGAGAATTTTCATGTACATTGCACCGCTACTTATTTGAGATAATATAAAAATGAGATGAAAGAGAAGACTGTCAGATTTATTGGAGACCAGTCTGTCTACATTTACCCTTTTTTTTGGTCTAATCAACAGAATGTGAGTTTGTTGCCAGAAACACCGACGTTGCAGGCGAAAGTGACTCAACCAACCAGATTCAGTAATTGCAGCTCCTTGCTGCAGAGGATATGACATCAAACTAATCTCAACCAATGCTCTGGGTTTCTTTTATCTCTAATGCAATATTCTGCAGACTTCTGAAACACAAGCAAGTGTCCAGGAACCAGAGCAGCAGCGATGCAGTTTTCAGTTTTTGTGATGACCTCGATGGCATTCATTTTAGGTAAGAGCTTTTACACTTAAGAAAAGGGATCAATCTCTCTATTTCTAAGTGTGATCCAAACCAGTACTATTTTTAGGAAGTATTGGACACTGTTGCTTTATTCTTTAGCTATTGTGTATCCATTTTCTCTGTGTCTTGCAGGGAGAAGAAAGGGGCACAAAATGCAAAGAAGAGTAATTACGGTGATGATACCAGCATTAAGGGATGATACTTTTGTAAACATAAAATAGTTTCGCTATTAAACATAATTAAACATAATTAGTTTCGCTAATAAAGATAAAACTGATGCAATTTTATTTGGGAGGGTGGAGTCGACATAGAGACAATGTTTCAGCCGAGGGAGGATTCGAAAACGACGAGTCTTAGCATAAAATGTAGCAATATGATCAAATAGTAATAGTAAGTGAATTCTGTTTTGGCTGCAGAACATATAACTCGCTGGCTACAGGTTTAGTTGAGTCAGGCCATGCGGTCATGGTGGGCAAGTTGTCTAAAAAGATTATGAAGAGACTGAAAGATGGACAAGCAAAAGAAATTAGACCATGGGGAAGCGGGATTCTCGTGTGGACTATTTAACAGTTATTCTGAAGTAGGTTTATGCTAAAAGAAAGCAGAAATTGCTGAGAAAAGTCCAGACGTTTGATAGCATCTTGGAGAAAAAGCAGAATTAAAGCAGTTTCGGATCCAGTAACCCTTCTTCACAACTGAGCTTTCCAGCATCCATAGTTTTTTTCTTTTTGGTTATTTTTGCTTAACGTTCAAATTCCTTGTTTAGCGGAAAGTGACATTTTTGCTGTCAGTTCGCATTTCTAACTGCACTTTTAATCAATGATTTCAGCTTTATTTTATCTTCTGTTTCAGATAGGAGTGATGGAGATTCTGTTACTGAGCAGGAGCCCTGGTTCGCACAGACAGAGGGAGAAAATGTCACGTTCAGTTGCACCTATACCGGCAATGCTTTTTACTTGCTCTGGTACCGTCAATACCCGGAAAGACAGCCCGAGTTTGCAGTCTGGAAGATGGAGAGCAGTGGTGCTGAACTTAAGGCGGACTTCGCTCAGACCCGTTTTTTTGGTACACTCCAGAAATCTGAAAAGTTGTATCGACTGACCATTTCAGAGCTGGTCCTGTCTGACACCGCGACCTATTATTGTGCAATGAGCCTCACAGTGAGGGGAGTGAGCGAAAGCCTCGTACAATAACTGCTGCAGGTTTCTGGGTCACAGCTGTTGCCTGTTGAAGGCGGCTAACAATAGTGTGTCGCACATGGTTGCTTCAGTAGATGCCTGAACGGGAAAATCTGAAGTGGGGCCCACATAAACATCATCAAAAATCTTCACATCGATTACTGATGTTGATAGTGACTGTGCAAGGGAGCAGATATCTGTTGTTTATTTGACCAGCTCTGGGAAATCGCTTCTGCAATGAAACAAGAAAATGTTTCACGTAGACTAGAACAGACATGTCCTCATCTGGTAGTTTCAGAAAGATCCCACTGCAAATGAAGAGCAAGTTTTGATTAGAAATATCAGTTTGTAGTGTACATTGGAGCCTGTCCAGTGAAAGTCCTAATAATTGCAATAACCAGCTTGCAGGTGTCATCATATTAAACATGCGTGTACCTAGTAATTCCAGGTCTCCACAAGATGAGCAGATGCGATGAGGTGTTATCGATATGAAGTTCAAAGTAAAGAAACAAAGTTAAATATAATAATCTGTTACACAGAAACAGTGAGCACCACGTTTGCAGAACAGTGCCTGGATGATCAGAAATCAGTCTAAAGAAAAGAGTCAAATTGCAAATATAAGGAGGGCATGCTTTGGCAAATCTTGACCTAACAGGTAAGGCTGTAGGTGTTGTTGCTATTTACCTCCACGTTATTCAGTATTCAGTTAATGTTGCTTCATGCTCTATTGTGCACCTTTTTGTACCAGCTGAAATATTTTGACAGTCACTCGAATGCAATGGCTTTAATTTTCTGAATATTTTACACTCAGGAACGAAGTATTTGAATTTTATTCAAATGCGGTGAACACGCCCTCCCCAGTGCTGTCGCCTTGTGAATTGTTTTGGTTCATTTGAAATCAATGAATTCCAGTATAATTTAAGAAGTAATGTTAATTCTTACTGTATCAGCCATAATTTGCGCTTTATTAAATTGGGCGGTGTTTATCTACTTCCAGTCATTGTGTCTGTCAGTGCACAGTAATACACCGTGCTGTCAGACAGCTGGAGCCAACTGATGGTGAAATTCCCGTCCATGTTCGAAGTGTCCAGAGATGCAGAAAATCGAGCGCCAATATCTTTTGCTCTGACGACCTTTCCTTTTGCAGGGATGTAGATCAAGAACGTTGGAGGTGCACCCGGATCTTGGCGGTACAATTATGAGGAGTATAAACGAAGTGTGATTGAATAGCTGAAACGAATAGTCACCGAATCTCCTTCAATCTGTGCTACAGGAACTGGCTTCTGTGAGACATCATCTGCTCAATTAACACCTGCAGAAATTTAGAAAGAAATGAAGTTAAGAGAAGATTAGAACAACTATTCCCAAATTAAGGGCATATATTGTAATACTGTGAAACATAGCTTAAGGGAAGACGACTGATCCAATATTGTATACCTTTTACACGTCAGCAACTTACCACTAACGAGAAATGTTGCAATTAGGAATGCGCAAGCAATATGAAGCGAAATGCTTACAGAGCGAGTACCCGATTTAAACAGAGGAAACTATAGCTGAATTGTATTAGCTCAGGGTCAATTGTTATCACATGGCACCAGTAACAAATCAGACATACGAACTCTGTGTATTCTAGCTCTCAACTTCCACTCTCGCTCGCTGAAATGCTGCCTTACAACCCTATCCCTCTTTCTAACTATGTCGTTGTACCTACGTGGACCCTCTCCCTTTAGGACCCGAAAAACACGATTTGAGACATCACAGACACTGGCACCTGGGAGACAACACACCAACCCTGAGTCACGTTCGTTCCCAACAAAACTTCCCTTAATTTCAGGCAGTCATGCAAAGAGTTGCGCCACTAATAATACACACTTATGCTCAAAAGAAAGATTTTGTACAGAAAGCAACGCAGAAAGAGGTCTTCGGAAAAATATGCCCTTTCTCATTTTCACTGTATTAAAAATTCTCAATGGAGATCAGAGATCCGAATCTGTGAAAAGGGGGGAAGTAAGTGTTGTTTCTTGGTTGACTGCACCGTGAATATAACTGAGTGAGCAGCAGTATGCAGTAATCAGTGGCAGAGTCAGAGACAGGAGTACCGTGATATTTACTGGAACTGTTTGCTGGTCTTCGTCCCAAATCGAGAAAGCTGCTCAGAAAACTCAGAAAACTGTTCCCCTTTTCCACTGTTGAATCGCCTCAGTAAATGTCTCAGAGTTACCCCGTGAAACTGCATGTACCAGAGGAGAGTTGATACACTGTATTCTGTTTTGTGCAGCTGCAATTAAGTTTTAGGGTCTGTTCTTTGTGAAGATTAAACTGAAACGGATCCTGGAAAACAGAATCTTACCCACTCGTTCCTTTAACAAACACATAAAATAGATTAAAAACATGCATGCAGAAAAATACAATAAAACATATAATGACGGCTTCAGCTCAGACTTAGTGAGCAGCACAGCCAAGAGTATCAGGAAATCACACAGAAAATACATGGTGTGTAGTTCGACAGCAAATAAGAAGCTGTCAAAATGATGCTCTTACAGTCTTGTGTCAGCGATTGATTGCAGATAAAAAGCAGCCTTTACTAACTGTGAAACTCAGTGGTCTGACTCCCAGTTGCAATTAGCTGGGGTTCCTCAAATCGGACATTCACCGGTGACTAGTCACTGTCATATAAAGAATTACATATGGTTGGCTGTCTCCACTCTATTCATTGGCTGTTTATGTGAGGCTGCCTTACCATTTGCTCGCCCTCACAGTTTCAGGCATTCTGTGTTATTCTCGCTTTATCTAGCCACTATTAATTGGAAGGGTTTATATTGAGGGCAAGTGAATTACACCGAATGATGGGCCTCAAAGAAAATAAGCTCTGCAAATCTCTAAATGGGAATGCCCTTTTCATTAATATGCCCCCTGTCTTCTGGATTCCTCGACAAGAATAAATTTCCTCATTATATCTGTTCTATCAATTCCCTACAGAATCTCATATGCTGTCTGACTGATGCCAGATTTTAGTAAACCATTTAAGGGAAAGCAATGTGAACTTGGATCCCACCTTCGTGTGACATAAATGTACGAATGGCTCAGGAGGACAAAAAAAAAGTACTGTACAATCTGTACAAGGTACGAGGCACGAAATTATGAAGCAGAATGTCAAAGAAGTATCGAATCTTCGTGAAATACTTGGAATAGGAAAAGTCAAACTAGAGAGATGAGTGAGTTTCTGAAGGACTGGTGTGGGAGAAGTTGTGCGCCAGCACTGTTACTGGAGATTGTGGGATTTTCAAAGATGAGGCATTAAGTTGAATGTTGATGCAAATGATGCAAGTTGGAAAGTAGAGAAGATTTGAAACTAGATGTTGCAGGATAATTAATGAAATTTCGGAAAAATGCAGTTAATTAAAGAGTGGAAGAAATAAATAGTTTACATGTGACAAAATGACCACCTCGTTGAGACATTTGGGTATAGAGAGTACAAATCTACAGGAAATTTAAGAGAAGTGACTGGAGGATAAGCAAAATCTATAAAGTGTACTTTGCCTCGAGACCTGAATGGCCAATTCACCCCGAACAAAATTGGCAAACAAAAAATAAATAGTGCAATCTATCAACCATTATAAAGGCATTTCTGAAAAATAACATGGAAGGGTAACTGAATATGAAAGGTTATAGGATATTTCAGAAGTACAGGCAGACAGAAAATGGTGGGAGGTAGCTATGTTTGTCAGTAATACCATAAACCTTATGGAAAGAAAGACCAACTTAGAGAAATTAGGCTGTGGAATCGGTTTTAAACAGAAAATCAAAACTTTCAAAGCAGGAAATGAGGGTTGTGTGTGGCCACACACCCTTAAATACGAATTTAGCGTGGCATAAAGAAAAAAGTCATTTTCAGGATTTAGAGGTAATCATGGGATATTTTAATCCATATTTATACTGTAAATGTCAATCAGCTCAAGGTAGGCCAGATGAAAAGCACATCGATATTTTTCAAGATAGTGTCTTAGAACACCTTGTTCTGGAGTCGACTGGAAAGGTTTAAGTAGACATGGCATTGTGTCACGATATAGACTAAATAATAATCTCATACTGAAGAAATCATAGGGATTAGTGACCAATCGAGGTTTAATGTTGCATTCAATTTGAGGTAGACAGTGGACTTCGAATTATTTCACCTGTTTCACGGCAAAATGGAGTTCTCTGACGCGCAATACATGGAAATCATACTATGGAAATTTGCTCAGGGTATTTGCAGGCTTCCATGCTTCACATGATATCAGTGTCAAAGCTCTGGGAAGTATCAATGCTTACTTTGTTACTTTTCGCAGTTTTGTAAAACATAGAGGTAAAACTAATTCGCAATTCTGAAATTCGTGTTCACAATGAGCCAAAGCGTGAATTATGGAGCATGTGTAGATGTACAGTGCGTCAGAACAAGGATGCATATTTGTGTTCTAGGTTTATTATAGATTGTCATCAATTTCTTCTACAATAGTTACTTATTTATAAAATGATGTTGCACCACTTCTTCTCAGCCCAGTAACAAGATTTGAAAGTGACAGCAACAACTAGAACTAGCTTAATTTAGATAATCATAACCATTTTTTTCATCAGCATTACCGCATCAATGCTGTTGTTACAGACATTAGAGTAGCAATGGGGAAAATAGAGTTTTACATAGAAGAAATAACGACTGTGTCACGACTTAATGAGGAGGGAGGATGAGATCATTCTTTTTGATACTTCCTGAGTCCACCAGGCTTTAACACAGGAAACATTAAGTCAGAGCAGAATTACATATCCCTGCTTCATTTTGCAGCTGATCTAACCAATGACAGGGATGGGCTAGCAGCAATAATCTCCTGATTCACGATTTCAGAACAGATTGCTCACAACAAATGAAAATTGTATGTTGAGCAACTGCAGTGTCGCCAAAGCAAAGAAGGTGCACAATAACTCTCGTTTGCAGCCGCATCGATGGAGCAGACATAGTGATGCCTAGGTCTCGGGAAGTATGTCTGCATCCTATACCTGTTCACTGTTAACTGATGAAGAATAGCTAAAGGAGGATTGCGGTGTATAAATTGATTAGAGTGCTAAAATATCAACAGTCTCATTAATCATTCAGATTATTGTGAATGTATGTATTTGAAATGCCTATTCACATCATTTTTCTACTTCACTTTTTCCAAACCCAATTCACTTAGTAACTGATGACGGGATCCTTTGAGCATTTAACATGGAATCTTTTGCTTTCTCGTATTAGATACGCTGTTTTGTATAGTGAAAACGTCACACTGTCCTAAATAAAACTTATTTTTCTCTGTAATATTGTTTGTCTAAAATATTGTTACTTTGATTCGGAATAATCAGCTGCAATTGGTCGATCAAGAGGGCACAGCTTTGAACACACAGAGACTTACTCTGACGCTCTTTGGGAAAGAAGACAGTCTTATTTTGGTTTCCGGGCTCAGATTGAATCCTTCATGTCCGGTGCAATGGTGGTTTACATTTTTTCTGAACAACATGTTCAGATGTGTGATTCAGCATTTTGAAGTAAGTGAGTTTTCCTGGCTTACCCGATTCAAACGCTACCACCGCATCATTACCGCTGATCTCATGTCCTAATCAATCTCTTCAGTGTTACTATGCGTACCAGAAACTGAACCCGAGACGCCTGACATAATTGCGTGCATCCAAAATTCCCAAGACGCATCTGACATTGTTATGTCTTTTATTCATGGAATGTGGGCATCGCTGGCCAGGCCAATATTTATTGTCCATCTCTAATTGCCCATAGTGTGGTTGATAATCAAGCATTTTACTGTGGGACCGGATTCGCATGTAGACCAGACCAGGAAAGAATGGCATTGCCCTCCCGAAAAGACATTGATGACTGAGATGGGTTTGTTTGACAACTGGCAATCATGATCACCATGACAGCCCTAATTCAGACTTTCTTTATTGGATTCGATTTCCACATTCTGCCAAGGTAGGATTCGGAGCTGATTCCCTAGAACATTGCCTACTTCTCTGGCTTAACAGTTGGGCGATAATCCCACGACACCAACGCATTCCTTATTGTCTAGAGTGGGAAGTGACCATTAGCTTATAGTTAATGATTTAAAATGGACCTAATGACAATCCGACATGGTCATTAAGAGTAATAAACTGTCGGTCTACGCAGCTGCAAATATCTGGGAAAGCCTGCCTGTCATTTTTGCCTTTTTATGACAATTATAAATCCTGAATACATTCATTGAGTCGTTCCAACGTTATTCAGCTGAATACAACTCGAAAGCGATTCATGTGCGACTGCAGGGTCAAAACTAAGAGGCATTCTGACCTGAGTGATATTACAATGATTCTGATACCCCTAAAGTGGTGCGGTCATAATGAGGATGTCTTCCAGCAGTGACTGACGTCAGAATGGACCTGTCCCCACGCAGTTAGTCAGGTCAAATGAGCTGTTCCTATTAAGCGATTGAGGTAACAATGGACCTATCCACCCGAAAGACTGAAATGACGGGCTTAGGCGCTCCACTGCTTGTATGAGATGAACATCGTGAGAAGAGATTAAGAGTTCATGTTCGCTCTTTTCTTCGCAACTCACTCTCACCCCATTAAACTTTTCTAACAGAATTACATTTCAAAACGTTTTTGATCATACTAGTTTTCTGTTAATTGAGAGAGCCTGTGTTAGTATATGTTCATGACGACTCAGTTTAGATTAATTCTTCAAAATTTGTCATCGTGTTTGACACTATTACTGAGGTAAATTTGCTACATTAAGGACAGCTCGGTAAACTAGACACTCCGCATAATTACTCATGTACAAACTCGCTTGAATGGATATTGGTAACTTATTCATACGTTTTTCTGCTGCGCCCATAGGTGGCCGACATGCAGATCGAGTAATACAGTCTCTGGTGATCACAGGCGTGGCTGAAGTGTGTCTGTGAAGTTGGATTATGACTATAGAAATCTGGACACAAGTTGCACGCAGTGGTCTCTGCAGAAACTAGTACACAATCCAACAGCGATTTTCACTAAAGTGGTAACATGAGACCATGAGAAAGTTTCAGGACCATATATATATGGTAACTGTTGACATCTATAGTAAGTACAGTTATAGAGTCGAAGAGTCATAGAGATGTACAATATGGAAACAGACCCTTCGTTCCAACCTGTCCATGCCGACCAGATATCCCAACCCAATCTAGTCCCACCTGCCAGCACCCGGCGCATATCCATCCAAATCCTTCCTATTCATTTACCCATCCAAATGCCTCTTAAATGTTGCAATTGTACCAGCCTCCACGACATCCTCTGGCAGCTCATTCCATACATGTACCACCCTCTGCGTGAAAAGTTGCCCCTTAGGTCTCTTTTATATCTTTCCCCTCTCACCCTAAACCTATGCCCTCCAGTTCTGCACTCCCTGACAACAGGGAAAAGACTTTATATATTTATCATATCCACGCCACTCATAATTCTGTAAATCTCTATAAGGTCACCCCTCAGCCTCCGACGCTCCAGGGAAAACAGCCCCAGACTGTTCAGCCTCTCCCTACAGCTCAGATCCTCTAACCCTGGCAACATCCTTGTAAATCTTTTCTGAACCCTTTCAAGTTTCACAACATCTTTCTGATAAGAAGGAGACCAGAATTGCACGCAATATTCCAACAGTGGCCTAACCAATGTCCTGTACAGCCGCAACATGACCTCCCAACTCCTGTACTCAATACTCTGACTAATAAAGGAAAGCATACCAACCGCCTTCTTCACTATCCTATCTTCCAGCAACTCCACTTTCAAGGAGCTATGAACCTGTACTCCAAGGTATCTTTATTTAGCAACATTCCACAGGACCTTACCATAAAGTGTATAAATCCTGCTAAGATTTGCTTTCCCAAAACGCAGCATCTCGCATTTATGTAAATTAAATTCCATCTGCCACTTCTCAGCCAATTGGCCCATCTGGTCCAGATCCTGTTGTAATCTGATGTAACCCTCGTCACTGCCCACTACACCTCCAATTTTGGTGTCATCTGCAAACGTATTAACTGTACCTCTTATGCTTACATCCAAATCATTTATATAAATGATATCTCAATATAATCGGTCTGAGTACGAAAGATTAGTATTACTATGCCTTGGGGCACAGAATCAAATAAAAGCTAAAAGTTTGGATAACATTGGCGAGTATTTGCAGCATTATTCCACTCGTGCCTTAATCTGCTGGTGTACTTAGATCCTGGCTTCATAGAGAAGGATTACTGTTAGAGGTACTTACAGCAAGATAACTACTGATAATATCTAAAAGACCTGTAGAATATGTTAAGAATTATCTTGAATTCACGAGTTATATGATAAATAGATTGGGTTTTAACAGGAATCCTGACATGGATACATAGATAATGCATTTCATTAAATAGTGAGCACTTAGAACTGCAAACGATGGACTGCTGTTCCCAGACAATTACCTTACATAACCTCAGTAACACCAAGTCTGCACCACTCAGTTCTGTACCAAAACAGAACCTATCAAAGTTGCTGTGTTGAGTTAACAAATTAATAGTCATCAGTAGGGACACGTAATCCGACGCTATCATGAGGAACGTTTGAGAGAACACCGTTTCTACTTCAGACTTCAAGAGCAATCTTTTCCCAACGTGGCATGAAACAAGAATGTGGCCCTTTTTATTTCCTACTATGAATGTTGAATGCATTCCTTCTGGCCTAGAGAAAAGGGCACCATCTCTGAAGCACAACAATACAAAAATATTTTAAAACTTGCTTGATATTAAATCGTAGCCCCGGACAAGGACAGATTTCAGTCATTGGCAGATTTCAGCCTTATGTCTGAGCTTCATTTGATTATATTCTCAAGATAGAGGCTGGAAATGACCTGAACACCAGCTTAGAACATAGAACACTGAACAGTACAGCACAGTATAGAGGCTTCATCCTCAATATTGTTTTATCTTACTTTATCCTACTCTAAGATGAAACTAATCTTCACACCCTTCATTTTGCATTCATCCACGTGGGTATCCAAGAGTCGCTTAAATGTCGCTAATGTATCGGAATCTACTACCACTGCTGGCAGTACATTCCACAACTCACTGTGCAAAGAAACGACCTCTGGCATTTTCCCTAAACCTTCCTCTAAACCGCTTGGCGATAGCCATTTCTGCCTAGAAAAACGTCTCTGGCTATCCACTCCACCTATGCCTTAAAACTGTGTTTTAAGTTGCAAAGTCACTGTGAATTTATGACACACTGCACCAAGGACACAGATGCTATGTGACAATGTCTTATTCCGGACTGCAAGAGAAAATGAGGCAGTTTTTCTTCTGAAATATAGAGATACACATTTCGTCACTGAACACTAGTAGTGCTCATTGGGTACTACTAGCTACTGTCGACATTTTCAAAAGAAAGTTACAACGCATCCTTGGACTAAGTGATACTTCAATGCACGCTGCCTACATCGAAGGTAGGAATGCTACCAACGTGTGTTAAAAACCCTTACTCTGAGCCTTGCATTATGGGTAACAATCACTGAATCAGGACAATGTAAACCCGCTGTACTGCGATCAGTGTCTGTCAAGTAGGTCTATAGCAAGGGGGCAATAAAATACTTTTTTTTATCCACCATGATGTACTCTCAGAATCCTCAATTCATTTTCGATTTTACTGATCAATGTAACACGTATTCCGTATCAAATAGGCAATGAAAGCATTTCATGACTTTTCCAGCACCTCAGTGCATTGTATGTTGCAATACAACAGCGAATCTCAGACACCAACTACTCCAAATTCTCATGCGAAATCCATTTCAAAGACAAACATCACGCCTTCTCGGCATCAAGCGCCCGTTATGACAGAACAATCCAAGCATTGCTGTGAGAAGGAAATATAGGTTTCCGCCTTGCATGCATGAGGACAAACACTAAAACTTCCAAATTTCCAGTGCAATATCAGATTCAACCGCAGGTTAGCCCCGATTTCAATTTCATTCTATTTCTCACCATCCTTTGTTGGCGTCTTGAATCGTTGAATAAAAAAGCAGTTAGCTGATTGGCTGACATGCAGAACAATGGCAACTGCCAATTGAGTTTATTTTGCCTGGTGTCTCCTTCCTGACCAAACTATCAGCTGAGACACGGATATCAGGTGCATTTTCCTCTTTGTTTGCGAATAACCATTTCAGGGAGAACCAGTTTGTCTTCAACTCTGTCATCGTGTGTTCGTCAATATGCCGGTGCATGGTTTTTAGTTTTTTCCAGCTCCGACATCTAACTTATAGACTTTAAACGTTTGTGTCCCCTTTCTCCATGAATGCTGCCTGATGCGCTGTGACTTCCAGCATTTTTCTGTTTCCATGCCTTTTTACTGATTCACCACCTCTTCGGCCATGCTCTGTGGCAAATTCCAAAATTAGGCAATGTCTTGCATTCTTTGTAATCGGATGACACAAATATCAGTATCTCGATTTGAAGTGAAGGAAATTCTTTGAATGCCTTCTGGAACAAAATTGAACACTTTTTAAATTCAATATGCACCAGGATCCTTGAGGTGAATGAAAGCACGCGTCAGGCGAACATTTAAAGAAAAACGTCCCAGTCAGTGCCTAGCACACTGATTTAAATTCATTAATTTAACGGACACAGGACTGATTAAACTACTGATAATCTGCAGATGTCCCTCTTCACTACAGCAGTTGTTTGTGAGGATCCACTTACGTTAGATATCATTGGAAGTTCATTGAACTAATTTGAATTAATCAGTTATACACAATTCTATTGCAGCAGTCCATAATGTGACAAAAGGTTGCATTTCCCCCAAAATATTTACTGAATAGTGACATTTGGAAACATATATGGCAGAACATTTCAAATTGTAGGATGCAGAATGTCAGAAGATTCAAGTATCTGCTACAAAGCATGGTATACTTTTGGGAGCCTCTTCAGTTTGCCTTTTGACAACTTTAATTTTGTTTGATGATTATCGATGGATCGCTGAAAAAATCCAATTGTGGCTTTCCAATGTGAATCGATCATTCATTCATTCCACATCTCATACAACTGTTGAAGAAACAATATTTAACTCATTGCCTGGGAGCAGAACTTAAAATGGAATTTGATAAGCTGGCTGTCTCTGCTTGTTCTGATGACTTCTCTCAAAGCTGTGAACAGAGGAGTGAGGCATTTCATTTATATTTGCTATTCAGTCTGCAATTCCACTAAATGGAATGGCTCTATTTCTGAACTATAATATCGTATAGCAAGTTTTATGCGATTGGAAGTTCACTGGCAAAATCATTTATGGAACAAAAAGGACACTGACTGAGGGATGAGAAGGCAAGACATTGGAATAGTTTGGTGGTACACAAAATTGGAAACGAAACTCCACTGATAGATTTGTGTAGTTCATTCTTAGCACACTTGCATCTGAAGCTAATATACTGATATTCTTCTGAAACGAAGCTAACTTTAATTTATTGTGCATTCTTTTTTTCTCACTTTAAGTCGCTTCTCTATGAATCTTTCTCTGGAGCTGAATTGTTCTTTCTGTTTCTCGGTAGGAAAATGCCTTTTGCTGAGCTCACTATGAGTTTTTGTAAGGGCTGTGTCATAACTCTGTATCATTGTGGGCTTCAAAGCACAGAAATACATGGCGCAGTCAGAGATGTTGGCCTCGCTGACTGTTAGCTCGGTATTCTTCGTGGATTTAGTAAATGTGAAAGAGAATCGTTCAGAAAAATTAGGATTCCTCTTTAAAATCTTTCCTCCAAGTATATAAACCATATACTGTGGAGGCTGCCCTGTGAGCTGACTGTACCAATAAACGTCTGGGCTGGAATCGCTTGTCGTCAAGCTGCAGGTGAGTGTGACATTGCCTCCTTCCTTAACAGCCATTTCAGGGTCTGCTTGTTCCACCGTGTCTTCCTGACTCCATTCTAAGAAAAACGAAAAATAATATTCAAAATCATGCTCATTACCGTCATTGTTTTCCTAATAATGGCATCTCATTTGGAAACATCTGTGGCAATTGGAAATAGAATGTTACAAGCAAGAAGCATTACTGATAATGAAGAAAATGACGAGCATTGGTGCAAGAAGATTCCTCATGGTGCACTCTGGGTTTGTAATTCTGCAGTCTGGAAAACCCTGTGTCTGAGTTCCTGGCCAAACCCGTTGCTCTCAAAGACAAACAATGACGGCTGCAGCGATCTCAGTGTTATCACAGGGAAGGGACGGCGGAACAAAATGGAAGCTGAAGGCGGAACTGCAGCAGACTTAGTTCTGAGTGAACGCATTGCTCCCTGCGAGAACAGAAGGCTAGCAACGCAACACAGATGTATCCGGAGCTATTGGATGCTGCTAAGTCTGTGGCCATCCTGCACCCGAGCACAGCGTCACTGATGAACGAATAGAGAGAGAGAAGATAAAAGATCAAGGATTGCATAATTACACAATACAAATGGAAGCTATTCTTTGTATTGTGTCTGTGGTTTCTCTCTCAAACTTTCATGTAGTTGCCACATTCTGTAGCTGTGTAAATTCAATTCCTTTCCACGTGTTTTTGCAACCGTATTCTGAAAATTACCATTGAATCAAAACCCACTTAAGGTGGAAATTGTAGCATATAATAAGGTTAAACGTGTAAAATAAGGCATGTTTCTCTTCTTTGTCAATCTTCCCGATCGTGTTTCTTTGATTACTGAACTCCAAACAAGAGAAAACACTTTGGTATGATGGATTCCATCAATCAAGCTTTTTAGCGCTCAGCTGCTCAGTAAAGTTTTAGTTAACCTTAATATGACGTCTTACCTTAATTTGTCTAAAATTCACGTGATTCACATGTCTCTCGTTTCATCAAATCAGTAAATCGCAGTCTCACAAATAATCTCTGGCTGAACTCCAAGCGCAGCTCCACATTCGTTGCCTCCACTCCCCATTTTCTCCATCGTTCTGAATCATCTGTTTTTCTAAAGTTGTCCATCTCCTGTCTGCATACTACAAATCAAATCAATGAGACGATCCGGGGTTTTGCACGGTCCAGGGATCGGAACTATCCTGACAAGTTTGAAGATTGAATAATACCTTCCAGGTGCTGTAGTCGTGGGGCATTTGCTATTTTACCACCATTGCATTGCTTTAATTACTGTTCAGGAATGGTAGATATATTCTTCTTGTATATTTTTTCAAAAAGTAAGCGTGAATTCTTGACTTAAAAGCAGCAAAGTCAGAGAAAAAGCTGCTCTTACAAAATCAGTCAAGGTTTGACATCAGAGGTGAAAACACCACACTGGGCTGGAAGGCAGCCAGCCAGAGGAATCAAGGTAACGGGCAGCAACCCTTGGAGCAGAAGAGGCTCAGTGGTCATGATTAGCATGTGAAAATTAGGAGAGATGCAGATCGTAAGGAAAGGAACAAACGTAGGTAGAATGGACAGGAATAAATGTTTCCTGTTGATGGACACCTCGATGATCACTGCAGACAAGTTTATCGTAAGATGCAATAGATTCAGCAAAAATGTTTTTATTCAGCCAACGTGTGTCCAGAATCTAGCAGACAATCATTGAGAGTGGTAGAGGAAAAAACTGTGTTAGCATTTGATAATTCTTTCTACAAGTACTTGTGATACTAGGCAACCCAAGGGAATTGGCCAGTTGTTCGAAGATAAGATTAGGATAGTTAATTTCTTGTTATTTACAAACGCAGTTTTGTTGCTGCAAAGAACAGTTTCATGTGCCGTAAAATTCTTTCCCTGTATGACTCAATGTCTCGTGTGCAAACTTGAATATCTGCTTGTGCATTCCTGTGTGGGTGTGTTTGTGTGTGTGTGTGTGTGTGTGTGTGTGTGTGTGTGTGTGGGTGTGTCGGTCTGTCTGTCTCTCTGTTTCAGTATCTGATTAGGTACAAGCTCAAAAGATTGGAAATGATCTCAAGAGCGTGGGTTGATAGTTATTAAGTTTTTTTTACAAGACATTGACAGCAGCAATAGGAGATATAATGTCTGGAGGGATAATTATGATTAGTAAAGTCACAGTTCCTTTCCGAATTTCATCAAAAGTTTTGTGCGGTGCAGTGCTTCCCTCTGCTGGTGTATATACAAGTTGAAGCTGAAATATTGTTCATACCGTTTTTCACCTCCACATTTTCCATGCTCTCCTTCTTTTTCAAGTTATGACGTTTCCTTTGGCAACATAGAAACTTTCACTCTCTCATTTAGATAGACCGTGCCAGATAATTAAAAATGTCGTACTTTCCTAAATAAAACTTATTTTCCATTGAAATAATCCTTGTCTAAAATAATATTACTTTGGTTGGAAAAAACCAGGTGCAATCTGTCGATGAAAACAGCACTATTTTTGAACAGATAGAAACTTTCTTGGATTCCCTTTGGTCAAGTAGATGACCTCATTTTCCTTTCTCTGTTCAAATTGAAGGTCTTAAAGTCAGGTGAAATGCTGGTTTACACATTTTCTAATCAACATGTTCAGATGAGTTAACTTAGTATCTTTGAAGTAGATGAGATTTCCTGGCTTAGAGATCCAGACACTACCACTGCACCATTAGAGCTGTTATCATCTTCTAATCACACTTGCTTTGGATATCATGGATTCTTAAGTTTTGTACCAACGTTTCATGCTGGTACCTCAATACATTTCAGCAGCCTTTCAAAGAATCCTGCATTTCCAAATGTGGATTAATGCTGCCCCTCAGAAGTTACCACAGTTGTCGGATGAACTGGCCTGTAATTTTCTGCCTATCCTGGCTTCCTGGTTTCAGTTCTGATTCACATCAGCGGGGATTTTAACACTGATGGCTAATCACTTCCATTTACGAGTGCCTGTTTAGACCATACTCGACCAATTGCCTTCCTGAGGTGAAGCAATATGACTCTCAGTTCATTTCAGTATTTCTGCAAGTTTGAAGAAAGGATGCAAAAAGATCTGGAGCCGAATGGATAGAACAGAACGCACCTGAGCATCATCTTAAAGACCAGCAGAACCTATACGAGGTTTAGGTGTTACGAGAAGTGACAAGAAATGGAACTGTTAAATCGCAGGACGTCCATTATCTTGCTCTTCCCCGTCTCATGAAGCTTCCTCCTGTGAATTGATCTACGTCAGACGTTTCCTGCTCCTCGGATTTCAGGTAAATGATACCTCACTGACTTAATTTCAGTGAGACGCGGTACATCCTTTAAGAAATGATGAATCTTCTCCAGTTGCTCAGTTTCTGAATAAACGCCCTTATTTACATGGTATCTCACAAGTTTGGTGAGGAACCGAAGAAGGAGGAAGTCAGGACTGCAGATGCTGGAGATGAGATACAAAAGTGTGGTGCTTGAAAAAAAAACTCATCGGGTCAGGCAGCATCCAAGGAACAGGGGAATCGTAATTTCAGGCATAAGCCTCGATCTGAATGAAGGCCTTATGCCCGAAACCTCGATTGTCCTGCTTCTTGAATGCTGCCTGACATGCAGTGCCTTTCCAGAACAACAGTTTTAATGCAAGTTGGGGTTTAGTAACTCATCCAGGAATGCAGCGCCTCTTACATTCCAGTGTTCTTTTAATATGGACCATGGAAAATCATGCAGCTTGAGACTTAGGATTCGAAATCCAACCTTTTAGATTTAGGTTTGAAGGACGTTCATATTTACTCTGAAGTCCTAATGGAGTATCATCATCAGAATATTACGTTTTGTTTGTCATTCACGGATTAAATTCAGAATAAGGAGTAATTTAATCCATGAATGACAAACAAAACGTAATATTCTGATGATGATACTCCATTAGAACTTGAGAGTAAATATGAACCTCCTTCAAACCTAAATCTAAAAGATTGAATTTCGAATCCTAAGTCTCAAGCTGCATGATTTTCCATGGTCCATATTAAAAGAACACTGGAATGTAAGAGGCGCTGCATTCCTGGATGAGTTACTAAACCCCAACTTGCATTAAAACTGTCCAATGAAATGTAATATGTCCCATGGTCATGTTTTCAGAAACAGAATAGGGTTCACCATCTGCGCCAAACGTGTTTATGACCCTGGAACTTGAAGCACTTACTGCACAGGTTTCTGTTGACGGGTCGTTTGGAGGGTAGACGTGGAGAGGATGTTTTCTCTGATTGGACAGAGCAAATGGAGAGACCGCTTCTTGAAAGTAGTGTAACGCCCACTCATAACAGAGATGAAATATTTAGTTATTATTTTCTATGGGTGGGTCATGAGAACTCACTTTCAGAAAAGGTGATAGAAGTAAATTGTTCGAATATTTTTGAAAGGAAGTAGAAATATTACTGCTAAACAACAGGATGAAAGATAATCGGGAATAAATGGGGATGCTACGTTTGGTTACAAACAGATCAGCCATAGTTTCATTAAATAGCGAAGCAGACTTGAGAGGACACACGGTCTACTGCTGTTCCTTGTTCCAATGCTACCTCTTTCTTGTTGCTGAGAGAATCTGTGCACAGTGACATACCACAGTGTCAGATAGCTGAAGCTCCTAGATGGCAAGCCATATTGTTCCCCATTTGACATTGATCTGATCGACCGAGGAATGTTCTGGGAATCTAAACTGCAGCTTGGAAGGAGGACACCCCAGTTGCAGATTCACAGGATAAAGGGATACCATTAGGGGACGCCCCACACCTTGCCATTAATATATTGTTTCTCGTTCGTTGCTTCTCAGTAAACAAGTAATTCGCAAGAAATAAAAGTAAATCACCTCCTCCTCTTTATTGCTGTAAATCTTCATTGTTATATACGATATAATTAATGTTGACAATGATAATGTTGTTTAGTCATCTTGGAATAGTTTACATCAAGAGTTAACGCAGATTGTCCAGCGACAAATTACAGATATAAAGATTATTTTTAACACTAACAAAACTTAGAGTAAACAATGAACCCTCTATTGTGTTTCCCATTGTAAGATTTCGATGTACTGAGTATTAACCAGAAGAGTTTGGTGTGCACTTATTTGCACGAAATCTGCTAAATCTGTGGAGTACCGTGGGTTCCATAGCACAGCACTGCACTGCAGAGTCATAAGTAAGTGTATTGCTGATCATGCATTAGGCAATCTGACCAATGCCGTCAAAGGTTGAAGAGAAACGTTCAGGGACGGCTGAATGTATTTTTGAATTCCTTCCTACAATATGAACGACATTCCGTGGAGATTGTCCACGTGATTACTACAGCAGTAGATACATTTGATTGCTATTTATTCTTAAGATGTCAGTGACTGTGACATTTCTTCCCTATTCAATCATAATTTCAGGAACCAGCTGTGCCAATGTTGCTTGGTGTTTCCACTCAAATAGAAAACCTGGTCTAATAATCATCACCGTTATCACCAGGACATCTGTTACGATCTCAATGGGAGCAATAACTTCGTCACAATACTCAGAGAGAACGGATACATGCTGGAAAGGAGATAGCTACTGTGAAATTATAGCATGGTAAGGAGCAGTGAGAGACTGTTCTGCATAGTGCGACGTAATTGCAAAGCATTGCCATCCACATTATTCCCTTTGGAGCAAAAATACACATAACTGACCTACTGCACCGGAGTGCAACTAATGACGATGCGAGATCCACATAGAATTGGCAATGTGGTCAGACTGAAAACAACAAAAAAAAATCTGATGGCGCTGCAGACTTGTATGTGCTACTGTGATACCCAATTTCAAAAATGCCTGATAAACGTGACCATGGCATCTATGGCAGGGAATCATATTCTGGCCCTGGCGATGCAAGCACTGAATCTTGACAAAGGTAATGATGTTGACATCAAGCCTTAAGATCTGAATTTTGCCATTTCTTCATGTAA